>NC_052330.1:31692768-31825268 GCF_016432855.1 Salvelinus namaycush
GCTGGGCGTTGGGTGGGTTCAGTGGCAGAGATCCTGTGGCTGTTTCTCAGACAGTTAGGCCTCACCATGCTGCTGCGCAGCCAGGCCTACACCGGCCCATCCCTTCCCTTTCCATGACTGGGCCTCACCGTGCTGCTGCGCAGCCAGGCCTACACCGGCCCATCCCTTCCCTTGCCTTTCCATGACTGGGCCTCACCGTGCTGCTGCGCAGCCAGGCCTACACCGGCCCATCCCTTCCCTTGCCTTTCCATGACTGGGCCTCACCGTGCTGCTGTGCGACCAGGCCTTCTCCAGCCCTTTCCTTTCCCTTGGCATGGCTGGGTCTGCCTGGAACCAGACCCACACTCCTGCTACAGGCCTGTCCCCTCTGGGGCTCCCTCCCTCCCTCTCTCTTTTGGCCAGTCTAGCAGGAAGGCAACAGGGGCTGGGTGGATGTAGCAATCTGCTGGTAGGCAGCAAAGTACTGGTGAATTTACACAACACAGAACAACAACCCCAACGACCACAGACACACACACTCCCTCTGATTCACCATGTCCAATGGACATGAGGGTGTTGTGTCAACCTCAGTATGGGACTAGAGACAGGACTCAACAGGCTGACACACAGCACCCCCCCCCCCTAGTATTCTGGTGTCTGTCTTTAGGTTAAAATACAGGCTTGGGCTTACAGCAGTAGCCTGCAGGAGAAACTAGCGAGCTCAGTCTGGTATGCAGTGCACCATTCTTCTCAAACATCATTGACAAGGCAGGTATTATTCTGGTGTCTCTACTCTGTGGTGGCAGGGTAGCCTAGTGGTTAGAGCGTTGGACTAGTAACTGAAAGGTTGCAAGATTGGTACCTTGTCAGCTCGGGGATTCAATCTGTGGTTCTACCCCTGAACAGGCAGTTAACCCACTGTTCCTAGGCCGTCATTGAAAATAAGAGTTTGTTCTTAACTGACTTGCCTGGTTAAATAAAGGTAAAACTCTCTAGGCTACAGTTTTACAGCAGTAGGCTACAGGAGAGTGTAGGTAGTGTCAGCAGAGGCACCATACAATATATGGACAATGCAAACCAACAGGCCTCTTTCAAAGGACCTGCTTCCCCTATAGCTTATGAATATGACTCATAACAAAGGAAACCCTTAGTCTCCGGGGAAACACTATACACCCAAACACACACTTTTGTACAGGGAGTCTTTTCAGCTCGTAATGTGCTGTAGGTGTCTTTTCTTTTAGTCCAGCTGGTCACCAACCAGCAACACCAGCAGGCCACCATATTGACCTGAGTGGTGGTTTGAGTTCAGTCTACAACTGGGTCGTGTTCATTTGGGCACACAAGGGAATTTTTTTTGCAACGGAAATATTTTAAATAACATTATTATTGGAGTCCCTCCCTGTTTCAGTCAGTTTGGTGCCTAATGAACGAACACAATCCTGATAGCAGTTTACAGACTGACCCGCCCATGCCTGGATGGGACCATTTGCCAAGCAAATAAATGATTCAATGCACTGGATCAGATGTCCTCTAAGTTACTCCACATGCACCAGCAAACAAGGCGGGAACAGGAATAGGATAGGCCCGTTTACACTCAGACTACTTACATGACACATCCATCTCAATAGAGACACACTGTTTGCACTTCAATAGCTGCATTGTGTTGGAGTGTACGGTAGGCCTACACAGAGGTTCACGCACAGATTAAACTTTTCAAAAGATCAATTTATATACTCCAATTATTACAGTGGTATGCAACATGAAACCTACGACATGCCGTGGTTCAATACCATATATGGGATATTTGTTCACACAGAGAAAAATGTAGTTTCTATGTCTTGACTTCCCCAGAGCTGTGAACGATCCATAGGGCAGAGAATCAACATACTGATTGGGAGAGGCCTTTCCCTGCTTCAACACACCCTGGCTGCATCACTTCTACATCAGGACTGACATTTGGCTGAGAGATACTTTTATATGGAATTTAATGAACCCGATTCCAGCATTGTGGACTGTTTGATGTTTGACAGTTATACAGTGAAGTTTGAAATGCATTGCTGATTTAGTCTGATAATAATTCCCATAAAACAATTTTGTAACTGCAAACGGAAGTTATCCTTGATAAGGAAGACATCAAACAAATAGTGTATTCTGCATTTAAATTAATTTATTCATACCAAACAGCTGTTGCTGTTCTTGCCTAGGCTACTGTACAGTGGGCTGCCTATGTGACCGCCAAAGAGCTTTGGCGACTCGATGAAACGACAAGCATCATAGCATTTGCATTGAGAATTTGCAAAAGACAACCAAATCAGTCGGCATTACATTGACATAAACGGAGCGTGAAGAAGCATCCGAAACATTCTAACTACTGTACTGTAGAACGCCAGCCGGGCAAACTATATACAATGTTGCAATTTGTCTGATCCCCCCCATTTGAGGTAGATGTTGGGATTTCTGTTACGGATCAGAGGCGATAGATAGATTGTTGCAACTTTCATCATCATCATCATAGTCCCTAGGCTTTCAAGACAGACAGACAGCACGATGATGCAACATCGACAAAAGCAGCTAATAGACCTATCGAACCACTGAATTGATTAATTTGCCTCAAGATTAGATGCATCTTAATCAATATCATACAGGAGTTGATATGTAACTCGATCGCCAATTAATAAAACGGGTTATCAATCATAGACACACTTGACTTCTATCAGCAGCATAGCTACAAGGGCTTGTCACTCGTGCAGCACTACCCCATATTCGTAGCGCGCTACTCCATTCCAGCCTACACACAGAGACTCTGAAATGTAATTACTTTTAGATACATATCTATGCTGTAATCATCTAGTTTAACTTGCTAATTATCCCGATGCTATTAATCTAATCGAATAATTCATTCAATCTGCACTGTGCAGCAACATGGGGCATGTTAGCTACATGCAATGAAGTATCTATCATTGGCTACATGCCCCGATATAGCCACCGAGCCAGCTAATATGCCGTAAGAATTGCGCAGTTATCGCGGAATCCCCGCTCCATTTTATGTATTGCATCGCTACTGAAAACGTCCCTCCAAATCTAATCAACTCAGCCTCTTGAGTCTAAATTAAATATCCCATGTAACGACATAATAGCTGCAAAATAGCACGCTTTTTGATGGTCCTAATTTAAATCGCGGTCAAATAAAATTCTGTAAATCTATGAATGGTAAAATAGAGGATTTCCTCAAATCTTTACCAATAACCTCATTCATTTCCCGTTATATCGTGGCATTGTATGCATTGATAAATTATCTAAAAAGGAATCAAAATACATACCATGTTTGATGGATCTAGGCTGATTATCTATGAACCAGACTACTAGTGTGCTCGTTCTGTAGATGGAGTTTCCACTGGCGGGATAGAGGTGTATACTCGCCGTGGTTAGAATGGGGACTATGTATCCTTCCGCGACCCTAGCCCAGCATGTAGTAGTGGCTAGAAGGGATACAGCTTTTGTTAAAATTTACTTTTCGTAGCAGGTTTAGAATTTACGCAGCAGGTTAGGATAATTAATGTACCAGGTTAGGGTGATCAGGTTAAAGTTAGGAAAAGCTAAATCTATGGTTAGCTAAAATAAAATATAAAAAATATATACCTTTGAAGTCTATTTGACAAAAGCTGTATGCCATCTAGACAATACCCCAGCCTGTTCACTCACTTCCTTATTTCTCCAACTGCAGGACTGTGTTAAGTCCCTCCCACTACAAGGCGGAGACACGTCAATCACAGGACCGCCCTGCGTCTTCTGTAGTTAGCAGGCATGTTGTGCACATTGTAGACTGCACATCCCCTCATTTCAATTCTGATTTGCGCCATAGCAGGTGCAACTCTCCATACACTACGGCAAGAACAGCCAATAACATTATAAGAGTCACCAAGGTCAGTGGCGAGACAGTCCTTGGTGTGTTATTATTTTATTAGGGCTTTAACCCAACCCCTCTGAATCAGAGCTGCCTAATCGAGATCTACGTCATCGGCACCCGGGGAACAGTGGGTTAACTGCCTTGATCAGAACGATAGATTTTTACCTTGTCAGCTCGGGGATTCGATCCTGCAACCTTTCGATCACTGGCCCAATGCTCCTACCTGTCAGGCTACCTGCCTCCCCTAGTATAGGTCTTGCTAACTCTAAACTATATGTCTCATTCAGGTCAAATGCACAATTTACAAACCTTGGCTTAAATACAACATATTAGGCCTATAACCTGTGCAACATAATGCCTCCTCGTGAATAAGGACAGGGGAACCTCCATATACCCTGTATATTGACGCAAAGACATCATTAATCACACTACATCAACAACAAGTGAGCCGGTGAATAATTGAGAAATACATTTCGCATTAGTTACATTATGACTATCAATGATAGTTCGAAAGGCCATAAAATCAAACTAAACTTGTAGGTCTTTTCTCTAGTACAAAACTTCTACATTGGACTATTTTACTATAGCGGAAGGATACTCGTAGTGTTTAAAGTCGCTACCTGACTGACGCTGGATAATTTGCAGTGTCGTTATGTGACGCTGCGTCTGATTGGTTAGAGCAGATCCGCAATATTATGTATTGGCCGCAAGTATTGGCTAGGTCGGACCTGCATTGCACCAGTAGCGCTAGATGGAAATCCCATAAATGTAACAAAGTTAAAAACAATACGATTTACGCCCAAACGGCTCATTTTGTCCAAACGGCTCATTTTGTTACAGATGGAGATTACATTGTGGTTTACTAAAAGCTTTGGAAATGTAAGTATTTTGTGACAGCGGAGAGGACTACCGGGCTGACAAGTGCTGCTGAGATTCTATGCTGGGAGGTGCAAGACTTTCCATTGGGTGATACGCTACCTACTAGAAAATCATGTATAAATGTAAGAACGTAAGAATTGAGCAGCATCGTTGCGGTGGTGTAAATGCCGTTAATGGGGGAAAACACTGCTCTCTATATTTTATTTGAGAAGTTTTGCCTGCATAATAGTCCGTACGTTGTGTTTGTTGCTTATGTTGTAAATTCTACCTATTTCCTAGTGAGTTGAGTAGGCTAAATATCAAATTTTAGGATTGGCATAGGCTACAGTAGCTTATTCTGCAGATGGTGTTCAATTTCTGAAAGCAAATGTCAGATTTTATGCGACATTTGTTGGCCAAGAAGTGTGACCAGCCTAATTCTCATGTCCAGTTTGTTGTCAGTGCACTTTTTTATAAAAACGCGCACTTAAGGCGCTGCCTTGTGGTGGATGATGATAATGATCTCTCCCTCTGGCCACAGAGAAATCCATTTCAGATCAATTCAATCTGTCAGAACATTAGTCTTTGATTAACCTATGAAGTCTCTGCCTGAAATGAAGTTTGTTTTTTAAAGTCAGCTTTGAAACAGAAGTCGATGACAGTCTGACTGAAGAGATGTCCTCAGATACAGCATGTCCATGATCTTTACCTCTTCAGTTGACTGAGACATCATTGAAAGGTCAACCTCCGTATCTGCCAATGACTCCACCCTGCAGAGAGAGAGAGAGAGAGAGACATTACACCTGTCTCTCTATTCCCACTCTGTCAGTTGACCCGTCAAATCTCAGTTCAGTGGTACACTGTGCATTGGTCATCAATAAAAAATTCTGAATATGAAATGTCCAGAGCATGGAAACAAGATGGTTAACCTTTGTCCTTTGTCCTTTGACACTCCCACACTACATAGGCTTTATTACACATTAATAACTGTGTGTGTGTGTGTGGGGGGGGGGTGGGGGGGGGGGCTGGCACCTCGGTCTAAGGCACTAGAGGCGTCACTACAGACCCAGGTTCGATTACAGGCTGTATCACAACCGGCTGTGATTTGTGCTGCGCCCTATGGGACTCCCATTGGCCCAGCGTCATCCAGGTTAGGCCGTCATTGTAAATCATTTCTTAACTGACTGACCAAGTTAAATAAAAAATATAACCACGTAGGCTAGGCTTACACATTCACAACCAACTGTCTCCCCTGCCTGGTGTGGCTCAGCTCAGTCACCCTGTTATTAACCGTGGCAGGCCAACCGTCTCCCCTGCCTGCAGGCCTGGCGTAGCTCGGCTCAGTCACCCTGTTATTAACCGTGGCAGGCCAACCGTCTCCCCTGCCTGCAGGCCTGGCGTTGCTCGGCTCAGTCACCCTGTTATTATCCGTGGCAGGCCAACCGTCTCCCCTGCCTGCAGGCCTGGTGTGGCTCAGCTCAGTCACCCTGTTATTATCCGTGGCAGGCCAACCGTCTCCCCTGCCTGCAGGCCTGGTGTGGCTCAGCTCAGTCACCCTGTTATTATCCGTGGCAGGCCAACCGTCTCCCCTGCCTGCAGGCCTGGTGTGGCTCAGCTCAGTCACCCTGTTATTAACCGTGGCAGGCCAACCGTCTCCCCTGCCTGCAGGCCTGGTGTGGCTCAGCTCAGTCACCCTGTTATTATCCGTGGCAGGCCAACCGTCTCCCCTGCCTGCAGGCCTGGTGTTGCTCAGCTCAGTCACCCTGTTATTAACCGTGGCAGGCCAACCGTCTCCCCTGCCTGCAGGCCTGGTGTTGCTCAGCTCAGTCACCCTGTTATTATCCGTGGCAGGCCAACCGTCTCCCCTGCCTGCAGGCCTGGTGTGGCTCAGCTCAGTCACCCTGTTATTATCCGTGGCAGGCCAACCGTCTCCCCTGCCTGCAGGCCTGGTGTGGCTCAGCTCAGTCACCCTGTTATTAACCGTGGCAGGCCAACCGTCTCCCCTGCCTGCAGGCCTGGTGTGGCTCAGCTCAGTCACCCTGTTATTATCCGTGGCAGGCCAACCGTCTCCCCTGCCTGCAGGCCTGGTGTGGCTCAGCTCAGTCACCCTGTTATTATCCGTGGCAGGCCAACCGTCTCCCCTGCCTGCAGGCCTGGTGTGGCTCAGCTCAGTCACCCTGTTATTATCCGTGGCAGGCCAACCGTCTCCCCTGCCTGCAGGCCTGGTGTGGCTCAGCTCAGTCACCCTGTTATTATCCGTGGCAGGCCAACCGTCTCCCCTGCCTGCAGGCCTGGTGTGGCTCAGCTCAGTCACCCTGTTATTGTCTGTGGCAGGCCAAAGGTCTCCCCTGCCTGCAGGCCTGGTGTGGCTCAGCTCAGTCACCCTGTTATTATCCGTGGCAGGCCAACCGTCTCCCCTGCCTGCAGGCCTGGTGTTGCTCAGCTCAGTCACCCTGTTATTATCCGTGGCAGGCCAAAGGTCTCATTCCAGTGTTGCATTTGAACTGCGTGACTGATTTAATAAGGGGATGTCAGAGAGAAAGTGGGCAGGGCTGCATGCACTCAAGCAAGCGTTGTGCTGAGTACAAAGTTACACTTGGCCCCACATCAAGAGCAATTAAATCAATGTTGCTTTTCTGCTGCATGTGTCAAATGAACTGCAGTGGCTCAGCCGCAAAAAAAAAAGACGTCATAGTTTGTGAACTTAAATTAAGATATGAAGATTATTACTGGAGCTAATGAACCAGTTATTGAATTCACCCACAAGTGGCTATGATGCAGACGGTATGCCAAGTAACACTGCTTCTTCTGTAGCCTAGATGCCCATGCTTCTCCAAACGGTTAGACACTGGCTACGCAACACCACCTCTACTAAAGTGAGATAACATGGAGGGGAATATATAATCATATATGGGACAATGAATAACAACACTTCTCTCACATTCAAATTCTTGTATTTATTGTCTGTCATATCATAGCACATAAAGGTAGACAGTGGGAGTGTTGAGTCCAACGTAACATGCAACAAAATATATCAAAACTCCGTTCTGTGAGGAGACAGCCAGACTCCTCTCTTTCACACTGCTGAAAGGTCAGGGGTTATAGGTCAGAGGTTATAGGTTAGAGGTACAGGCCCTCCGGTGTGCCCTCCTGTTTCTTGTACAGCACATTCTCCTTGGACTTCTTGAAGTCTTCGTTGGTGACCTTCATCCTGCGCTCTCTCAGGGCCATGAGGCCAGCCTCAGTACAGATGGCCTGTAGGATGAGAGGACAGGTTAGTCTCAGAAGATTATGGCTTTCAAATACAGATAGGAATGTAACAGAAAAAGGGCCCTGTTCAGACGGTTTCAAACTGTATCCTCGTCTCCATTTCTTTAAAATACCACTGATTTAACATGGTAAAATAGATGTAGTGGGAACATAGGAATGAGGGAAGAACAAAGGCTGTACTGTAAAGAGCTGTCACAAGAGGGCAGCACAGTCAAGTCAATGGGAGCTTATGTTCCAAACATCGTACTCCTCTGGTGCACCTCGAGGCACTAATGTGTTCTACAGTCCTGTTGCCCCGAGGTGGCTTTCAAACATCCGTAAGGCAACACTCAGGGCTAAAAAACACAACATTCAATTGAAACCAATAGAGGCAGTCATTTTTGGGCATGCACAGTGCTTGACTGGGGGGCCTACCTCATGTAAGTATTGGTAGTGGAAACCCTGGACAGCCATAGTGTGTGTTTGAGATGGACTACATTACAGTCAGACTGCGCAGAACTACTAATGACCTTGCATCCTGAAGAAGTGCATCTGGCCTACAGCGGTGGTAGTAGAGGAAACCCTGGCCAGCCATATTACCTTGATGTCAGCTCCTGATAGGTCATCTTTAGCTAAGATCAGGTCGTCCAGGGTGACGTCGTCTGCTACGGTCATCCTGCTGGTGTGGATGTTGAAGATCCTCCGCTTGGTCTTCTCATCAGGCAGAGGGAACTCTATCTTCCTGTCGATGCGCCCTGGAAGAACCACATAACCAGGGGGTGAGGAGGGCATGGAACATCACCAAGAGAATGGCTGTTCGGTTCTACTCATTCTGATTCTAGAATAGAATACTTATTAAAATGGACTCAACAGTGTGTGGAGATTAAGGTTGCTTTGCTCAAATGGCTTCAGTGAATGTTGTTGATTTGAGTTGTGTAGAAGAGCTTTGAGAGCTCCATCTGTTGTTCACTAATAAAAAGGTCAAGATATGGAGTTCAGAATGAGGAAATTAATCTGCAGTCATTTTATAGTAGAATCTCAATCCTCAATATACACCTTTATCCCTGTCCAAGTGTACAGCTCTACTGGTCCATTTATATATCAAATATCAAAATAGGCTCCATTTTTCAGATCCTGCTGAGAGCATCTTACCAGGCCTGATGAGGGCAGGGTCCAGAGTCTCTATCCTGTTGGTGGCCATGATCACCTTCACATCTCCCCTAGAGTCAAAACCATCCAGCTGGTTGAGAAGCTCCAGCAAAGTCCTCTGGATCTCCCGTTCTCCTCCAGAGTTAGAGTCATATCTTTGAGTGAGAGAAACACACAGTGGATAGTCAGAGTAGAGAAACAGTCCTGGGTTGTGTTCATTAGGGCACACAACAGAGGAAGATCTAAAAAGTTTTACAATGGAAAATAAACATTTGTGTCCAGGTAGTCCCTCTCTGTTTAAGTCTGTTTCCTTCCACCTCCGTGCCTAATGAACACAACTCTGGTCATTTCAAGAGCCCTGGTGTTACCAGTGGATCCAACTGGAAGTATTTTACTACCTTTTAGTGCCGATGGCGTCTATCTCGTCGATGAAGACGATGGACGGCGCGTGTTCCTCTGCCACCCTGAACAGCTCTCTGACCAGCTTGGGCCCGTCCCCCAGGTACTTCTGGATCAGCTCAGAGCCCACCACACGCAGGAACGTAGCTGACGTCTGGTTGGCCACCGCCTTGGCCAGCAGGGTCTTACCTAACACAGAGAGGCAAACAGAGACATCAGCAGAGAGACACAAACAGGCTCACACCGTTCATTACACCATAGGATTTCAATGTCTGTTTCCCTGTACACACTGCTCGTTGCTATGCATGTCTCAGGGATTATGTACGTTGTTTTGGTGCTTCTTGTTGTGTAAAGTTTTGAGCAACTTTGGAAATAATTCCCTCTTGAATAACCAGGAACATTTTTCTAAAAACAACTTAGCGTAGAAGAATGTGAATTGTTAAATATGGATCTAACTCACCAGTGCCAGGTGCTCCATAGAGGATGACTCCTTTAGGAGGCTTGATGCCCATCTCCTCATAGTACTCAGGGTGGGTGAGAGGCAGCTCCACGGACTCCTACAGAACAGCATCAACTGTTATTATGGCAGTCACCATAAAATGTATATTGTTAACGAACATGTGGAGTATAGTATGTCCCTCCCCTCTCAGGCTGTATATACTGGTTAGTTACAGGGTAAAGACATGGTTATTACCACTGGTAGTTACTGTGTTATAGCTTGTAGTGTTATAAAGTCTATGTAATGTAGTGTTATAGAGTCTGTTATGTAGGGTGATGCCCTCTACTCTGTTGTACCTCGATCATGTGGATCTGGCTGTCCAGACCTATGTCAGATAGTAACTGTGTTATAAAGCCTTATGTAGTATTATAAAGGCTGTGGTCTTGTACCTTGATCTCCTGGATCTGGCTGTCCAGACCTCCTATGTCAGCGTAGGTCTCCTGAGGGGCCTTCTCCACCTTCATCACTGTGACCAGGGGATCAGTGTCGTCCATCAGGACACCAATCACAGCATGGACCTAGAGAACAAACAAGGAACACAGTCAATCAACGTCACTCACAGATAATAACAGAAATACTTTTCCCCACACAATGGGGACATTCCTGACTATGGGTAGACAGTTTTCTTTACCTCGTGGTTTAGTACAGAGCAGATATAAACTCAGCAAAAAAATAAACGTCCCCTTTTCAGGACCCTGTCTTGCAAAGATAATTCATAAAAATCCAAATAACTTCACACATCTTCATCTTCATCTTCACCCTTTACAATGAAGATCTGTGAAGTTATTTGGATTTTTACGAATTATCTTTGAAAGACAGGGTCCTGAAAAAGGGACGTTTCTTTTTTTGCTTATTTTATATATGTCAGTACCTTGTGGTTGAGTGGTACAGAGCAGATATGTCAGTACCTTGTGGTTGAGTGGTACAGAGCAGATATGTCAGTACCTTGTGGTTGAGTATTACAGTGCAGATATGTCAGTACCTTGTGGTTGAGTATTACAGTGCAGATATGTCAGTACCTTGTGGTTGAGTATTACAGTGCAGATATGTCAGTACCTTGTGGTTGAGTGGTACAGAGCAGATATGTCAGTACCTTGTGGTTGAGTAGTACAGAGCAGATATGTCAGTACCTTGTGGTTGAGTAGTGCAGATATGTCAGTACCTTGTGGTTGAGTAGTACAGAGCAGATATGTCAGTACCTTGTGGTTGAGTAGTACAGAGCAGATATGTCAGTACCTTGTGGTTGAGTATTACAGTGCAGATATGTCAGTACCTTGTGGTTGAGTAGTACAGAGCAGATATGTCAGTACCTTGTGGTTGAGTATTACAGTGCAGATATGTCAGTACCTTGTGGTTGAGTAGTACAGAGCAGATATGTCAGTACCTTGTGGTTGAGTATTACAGTGCAGATATGTCAGTACCTTGTGGTTGAGTGGTACAGAGCAGATATGTCAGTACCTTGTGGTTGAGTAGTACAGTGCAGATATGTCAGTACCTTGTGGTTGAGTAGTACAGTGCAGATATGTCAGTACCTTGTGGTTGAGTAGTACAGAGCAGCCGGGCTCCAGCAGGTCTTTGTCTACGAAGGAGAGGATGCTGACATAGTGCTCTGACCCTACTGACGTAGACACGATGGCATGGTTGTCATCAATGATCTCCTCCAGGTTCCCCACAGACATGGGTGTTCCCCTCAGGTCATCCACCTTGGACCTCTCCTCCTGCAGAACAGACACAGGAAATACATGGAAGACAACAACTTATGAGTTGAATTGACATAGCCTAAGGCAGGTTTCTCAAGTAAATCAAGTGATTCATTATTATCCCGTGAAAAGGGAAATTAATTTAGCAAACAGACACATATGTGGTTGTCCCACCTAGCCATCTTAAGACAAATGCACTAAGTGGCTCTGAATAAGAATGTCGGCTAAATTACAACAAAAAATAGTATTTTTAAGTAAAATGTCCTACAGAGTTTACTGTATCAGTACCGTTTCTCCTTTAGTGGTTTCATCTGATAAACTACAGTAATATAGTATTATAAATACATATAATATGGTATTACAAACTCAGCGGCCAGTTTATTAGGTACACCCATCTAGTACCGGGTCGGACACCCCTTTGCCTCCAGAACAGCCTGCATTCTTCGTTGCATGGAAATGTGGCTCAATTGGTATCAAGGGACCTAATGTGTGCCAGGTAAACATTCCCCACACCACCTCTACCAGACTGTACTGTTGACACCAGGCAAGATGGGGCCATGGACTCATCCTGCTTATGCCAAATCTTGACTCTGCCATCAACAGGAACCAGGATTTGTTTTCCACTCCTCAATTGTACAGTGTTGGTGATTGCGTTCCCACATGAGCCGCTTCTTCTTGATTTTAGGAGTGGAACCCGGTGTGGTCTGCTGCAATAGCCCACCCATGACAAGGATCAACAAGTTGTGCGTTCCGAGAGACCATTCTGCACACCACTGTTGTTCTGCACCGTTATCTGCCTGTTTGTGGCCCGCCTGTTAGCTTACACTATTCTTGACAGTCTCCTTCCATCTCTCATCACTGAGCTGTTTTCGCCCACAGGACTGCCGCCGACTGGATGTTTTTTGTTTGTCGCACCGTTCTCAGTAAACTCTAGATACTGTCGTGGATAAAGAGCCCAGGAGGGCGTCCGTTTCTGACATACTGAATCCGGCGCGCCTGGCCCCGACCATCACACCACGCTCAGAGTCACTTAGGTCACTCATTTTGACCATTCTAAAATTCAATCAAACAATAACTGAATGCCTCGATGCCTGTTTGCCTGCTTTAACTAGCAAGCAACGGCCACGTGGCTCACTGTCTGTAGGAACTAACCATTTTCGTGAAAAGGATGGTGTACCTAATAAAGTAATATATATCTGTAGTCAGTACCTCCTGTTTTTCCTCCAGCGGTTTCATCTGCTCCTGGTTCCTGATGAACTCCTCCTCCATCAGCAGGTAGTCTTTGATCCTCTCCTGCTTCAGCAGCTTCAGACGGCAGTGGGTGTGAGGGGTGACTGCATACGTCAGGGGGAAACACACATAGCATACGTCAGGGGGAAACACACATAGCATACGTCAGGGGGAAAACACAGATAGCATACACCAGGGGTAGGCAACAGGCGGCCCAGGGACCAAAACCGGCCCACAAGTGATTATTTTTGTCCACCCAAAGTTTCTGGGGGGGAGGGGGTTAGTTTTGGTCTAAAAAGACTGACATCACCAGGAATTCAAAAAATAAATGTGTTTAGGAAATCTGTTCCCAAGTATTCCCACGAATAAAAAGGATGTGTTATGGCCCCTGTGGCTGAATCTAGGTGCCTACCCTTGCCATACATTATGAATATTGTTTCTCTTGACAAGCGAGAGGGTAAGAAATTACAAAGCTAGAGTTAGGCATGACATACAGAAAAACACGTAAAACACCAAGCTAGATATTGAGTTGATAGGTTATTTATAAAGATAACCATTTCCCTAAGTGAGGGGACATTAGTAACGCTACCTAAAGGTAGTTTGCTGGCCGCATCTGGTCCCTTGCTCTTCTTCTTCCTCTTCCCAACTCTGGTGGGGATGGGAGGCTCATACTTCTTCTTCTTGTCCTGTTGACATATGATATGGTGACATGTTTTGTGGCAGTAAAATAATGCAGGTTAACACAGAAATCTGAAAGATCCAGCTGGTAGCTATGGAGATGGCGTTGTCAGAGGCTCTGATTGTTGCCATGTCATGCTCACCTTGTCATCCTTCTTGCCTCCACCAGGTCCATGGCCCCCACTTTGGCTTTGACCCTGAAATCATAAACACACACATTAGCTACATATCCTGGAGGTAGAATCAATCAATCGAGGCACCTTGAATCAGGCTTATTGTTGGTAACGTTAGACTTTATTAGCTAGCTGACATCTTTAGTTTCTTAAATTTGGCCAGAGTCAACATCGAGTACTAAAAGGCCAGAATATGATGATTAACTACGATTCGTAATCGCCGCTATGTATTTCATGATCGGTGAATCAACATGCTATCTAGTTAGCTACCGGCAACCTGAACGCTGCAACGTTATTCAACGTAAGAGTTAACAGCTAGCTAACGTTAGCTAGCTAGCTAAGGTAGCTGGCAATAATGAGGGGTTTATATAACAAATGCGTTTCAAAAATGTAACAAATACATAAATCGTGTTTTATGTATAAATGAAAAAGCTACATCTTTAATATAAAGCTACAAAATGCGGTAAATCCTTGTAATATCTTATCAAAACATGAGCCAGAAAGAAATTTGCTTGCTCACTCACCATTGTTGCGTGTCTCTCTAAATTGACGTCACTACGGTCGGTAAGGGATCTCGCATGAAAACTTTAGGCTTCGTTGATCTTCTTCTTCGATGGGGTTTAAAGGGAGTTGGCATCCAATGTTAATGGTGCATTACCGCTACCAGCTGGGCGGGGTATTGAATAAGAAACTAAAAAAAACTGCGGGAAAGGTGGAAAACGACATCATACAAAATTAAACACATCAACTAAGAAAACCCACTTCTTCAAATCACAGTCCACTCCAAAATACATCCCTACACAGGCTCAGAGGTCTGTGATGACGGAACATTCACCAACAGGATTTCTTGCACGGCCTCGGCGGTGAAATCACAAAGACCCAAAAACGTTCAGCGGCATTCACAATGATTCAAATTTTCTTAGACTTCTTCTCCACTTGTGCTGTACAGTTTATGACCACTGCAATAAAAAATACAAAGTCCACCTTTTTAACATGTAGCATTTCACTATCCCTCAGTTGATGAGGCTTCGTTGATCCAATGGCAACCACCTTCTTCTTCTTCCTTCGTCTTGGTTTGCGCTGTGCAGTTTATAACCAATGCAATAAACGATACAAAGTCCACCTTTTTGTCAGGATGTCAGGATCCCATTGGCGAGTAGCATTTACTGGTTTCTTTAATCCATCTACCATGGTTTCTTCAACATTACCCCCTTCTTCCACTCTGGATAGGAGACAAGCTGGACAGCCCTTACTCTTGCCACCTCGGACTCCACAGGCAAACAATACTTCTCCTGTCTATAAACACTTGACACGTGTCCAAATAGTTTACATTTATCACACTATATGGGTTTGGGCACGAAGGCTCTTACAGGGTATCTCACATAACCCAAATATACTGTACCAGTCAAAAGTTTGGACACACCTACTCATTGAAGGGTTTTTCTTAATTTTTTATTATTTTATACATTGTAGAATAATAGTGAAGACATCAAAACTATGAAATAACACATATGGAATCATGTAGTAACCAAAAAAAGTGTTAAACAAATCAAAATATATTTTATATTTGAGATTCTTTAAAGTAGCCACCCTTTGCCTTGATGACAGCTTTACACACTCTTGGCATTCTCTCAACCAGCTTCACGAGGTAGTCACCTGGAATGCATTTAAATTAACAGGTGCGCCTTGTTAATTAAAAGTTAATGCGTTTCATTCCCCAACACGCTGGCTGATGTGGCTCTGGATCGGCACCACATCCCAGGCAAGATCAGAGATCTCATACTGGACTAATAAAAACAGTTTCAGTTTGAGAGTCACATCTGGATCCACAATATCGGAATGGCACAGGCTTGAGAAAGGAATGATCATGGGCTGCATCATTTCAGTGAAACTGTTCGCCCTTGCCATATCAGCTGAGGTGGTCTGGCGTGTGACACCCTCCTATCAGAGCCTTCATGGATGACTTGACTTTGACAATAACATCTGTCCCAGGGAGTAGGTGGATTCTGAAGGGGTTGGAGAAGTTTGTCACCTGGGCACGGATGAGCTTAAAGCCAGCGAAGTCTAGATCCCTGGTGCTGAAGATGGGGAAAACAGTGGACAAGTTCCGCTTCATCATTCAAGACACACAGATCCCATCCGTCACAGAGAAACTGGTAAAGAGTCTGGCCAAGCTGTTTCACAGCAGCCTGAGGGATACATCATCCATCAAGACATCCAACCAGGAGCTAGGAGCGTGGTTGGCTGCAGTGGACAAGTCAGGTTTACCTTGCAAGCTCAAGGCCTGGATATACCAACATGGTGTCCTGCTACAAAGGCTTTGAGAGAAGAGTCAGCAGCTACCTCCACAAATGCCTGGGATTACCGTGAAGCCTGAGCAGCGTCGCCCTGTACAGTCAGAAGAACAACTGAAGCTACCCATCAGGAGCCTGAATGAGGAATTCATGTTGACCCGTACAAGGGAGGTGCTGCAATACAGGGAGACAAGACGAAAGTCTCCTAGGCCGGTATAGAGGTGAGGACAGGAAGTGGAGTGCTCAGAATGCAAGGGAGCAAGCTAAGTCACGGCTATGGCACAGCGGCTATGGCCTTGGTACCATTACAACACCAAGCTACGACAAGGCCCAAGGGAAAGACAGGTGGAAGCTGGTGCAGGAGGAAGTGTGAGCAGCAGTCAAGGACGGAGCCAGCAGGAACATTGGTAGTAACCAATATTTCAACAGCCAAGCTGTCTTCATCAGGGTATAGTCGATGTCCAACTAAGCCCATCTAACATGTTCTGCTGGGGTAAGGCTGATTCACCATTTGCTGTGCCTAAAGAGAGGAACCCTTGAGTACATCCTCAGCTGCTGCTCAAAAGCCATAGGCGAGGGTCGCAACCGCTGGTGCAACGACCTGGTGCTTAAAGCCATAGCAGTGGGATCAGCCACTGAAAAGGCCTTCAACCAGCGAAGCAGGTTATCGCATTCGTCAGAGCCGGAAAAAAGCCAACACCAGCTCGACAGGTCTTCTCGCAACAGCTCAAGACTAGGAGCTGAAAGTCAACCTGGGAAGGCAGCTTAAGTTCCCAGACATCATCACAGCGATGACACAAAAGCCAGACATAGTCCTGCTTTCCAAAACCTCCATGACTAGGGCTGTGGCGGTCATGACATTTTCTCAGCTGCTGATTGTCAAGCAAATAACTGCCAGTCTCACGGTAAATTGACCGTTAATTAACATGAACATGTTTAACATCTCTTGGCTTCCACGCATAGCCTACAAGCCACTGATGCAGACCTTTGGAACACCTACATTTGAAAAAGTCTAATAAATCCATTTAATGTAGCCTACACCATCACAATAAATCCATTCATTATTTTAGACACATCTAAAGAAGCATGATATGAAGAAAATGCAGTCTATTTCAAAAGAACAGAATAGCATACTCTGAGTTATCCTTATGTTAGGCCCTGATTTGGCTATGCCATATGGCTGTGAGCTACACTAGTTCATTTAGCAGACAAGATTTGGTTAGAATTCCATGACATTATTTTATAGTATGAAGGCATCTCATCTCCAAAGTAGGCTACAAGTGAAGACAGACACATCAGGGATGCAACTGCACATGTCTTTCTTACTGAATTTCAAGGCCCAAATTGAAATGCTAGAACTGTCCACATTTACTTTTCATCAATAAACAAGAGTAGTCCTAACGAACAGCAAAAGCACTAGCCTATGTCAATCTACTATCCCCCATAGTACAAAAGTTGACCTATTTTATTGGTCAACTTGTCCTTCTGTGCGAGAAATAAATATTCCAAACCTACTCTGGGACAGTTGTGGGATGCGATAGATCCCAAATTATTACAACCACTTGCATAATTTTTTTTTTAAAGCAATGAGGCTGATGCAACATATCAGAATGTTTCGCTTAAAATGTTGGTAAACTATTGGGCTATTTCGTCACATTATAAGCGCAGCAATGCGCACACAGCAGTAGGCTATAAGCGCGAATGTTCCAAAATACAAGCAGGAAAACACCATTCTCAAAAGTGACCGCAAATACTATTATGCATGTAATGTTTTATTATAAAGGTGCATTTTTATGGTGAACATTATCTTCCCCAAACTTGAAACTCAAATGCCACCTATGTATACCAGTTAGGCTCTATACCAGTTGCAAAGCGAATGGAGGATGCTATTACCGTGGTTCATTTTCATGCCAGACAGGTTGGCTATACTCCTGTTGTAAAGTGAAGCAATGTGCTTGATATTAGGAAAGTTGAGAAATAAATATAGTAGGCCTAGCCAGTAGAAAGCTGATGGGATCCTCATCTTTTTAATAGTGGCCATCAAAACTCTGTTTTCTCGCACAATTGCATAGCCTATAGAAATGTTTCGCAACATGAGCTCATGGGCTTTCATGAAGTGTGTGATTTGATTTTCGATTACACTTGCATTGATTTCAGAGTGATTAGAGGGACTGAGTATCAGGCAGTTAGCAAGTTTGGTAGGCTACTAATGACCAGCAGCAGCATCAGAGCGCAGTTTTGGAGAAGGCTAGTTATCGTGACCAAGTGGTCACGTGGAATTTGACTGCAGTCATGATCCGTGACCGCCGGTGTGGCGGTACTGTAACAGCCCTAGTCATGACACACATCAACACCATCATCCCAGACACCCTAGACCCACTCAAATTTGCATACCTCTCCAACAGATCCACAGATGGATCTGCACTTCACACTGTCCTCACCCAACAGGGCAAGAAGGGAAATAACTATGTGAGAATGCTGTCCATAGACTACAGCTCAGCGTTCAACAACATAGTCCCCTCCAAGCTCATCACCAAGCTTGGCATCCTGGGGCTGAACCCCTACCCCTGGAACTGGATCCTGGACTTCCTGACGGGCTGCACCCAGGTGGTAAGGGTAGGCAGCAACACCTCCGCCACACTGACTCTCACCACGGGGGCCCCTCAGGGGTGTGTGCTTAGTCCCCTCCTGTACTCTCTGTTCCCCCACGACTGCAAGGTCACGCACGACTCCAGCACCATCATCAAAATTTGCTGATGACACGATGGTGTTAGGCCTGATCACAGATGGCAATGAGTCAGCCTACAGGGGGGATGTCAGAGACTTAGCTGTGTGGTGCCAGGACAACAACCTTTCCCTCAATGTCAGTAAGACCAATTAGCTGATCGTATACTATAGGAGAAAGAGGGGAGAGCATGCCCTCAAATCCACATCGACAGGGCTGTTGTGTAGTGGGTCGAGAACGTCAATTTCCTTGGCGTCCACATCACTAAGGACTTAACATGGTCCACACACACCCACACACTTGTGAAGAGTGCATCTTCCCCCTCAGGAGGTTGAAAAGTTATACAGCTGCACTATCAAGAGCATCTAGACTGGCTGCATGCCAGCCAAAACAAAACAAAGGTCATGTGGTTTGGTAAGAAGAATGCCCCTCCCCCCACAGGTGTGATTACTACCTCTGAGGGTTTAGAGCTTGAGGTAGTCACTTCATACAAGTATTTGGGAGTATGGCTAGACGGTGCATTGTTCTTCTCTCAGCGCATATCAAAGCTGCAGGCTAAAGTTAAATCTAGACTTGGTTTCCTCTGTCGTAATCACTCCTCTTTCACCCCAGCTGCCAAACTAACGCTGATTCAGAAGACCATCCTACCCAAGGGTGCTCTCGAGCGACTAGATATTCTTTACCATCAGATTTGCCACCAATGCTCCTTATAGGACACATCACTGCACTCTATACTCCTATGTAAACTGGTCATCTCTGTATACCTGTTGCAAGACCCACTGGTTGTTACTTATTTATAAAACCCTCTTAGGCCTCACTGCCCCCTATCTGAGATATCTTCTGAAGCCCTCATCCTCCACATACAACACCCATTCTGACAGTCACAATCTGTTAAAATGTCCCCTAAGCACACACATCCCTGGGTCACTCCTCTTTTCAGTTCGCTGCAGCTAGCGACTGAAACAAGCTGCAACAAACACTCAAACGGACAGTTTTATCTCAATCTCAATCAAAGACTCAATCATGGACACTCTTACAGTTGTGGCTGCTTTGCGTGATGTATTGTTGTCTCTACCTTCTTGCCCTTGTTGCTGTTGTCTGTGCCCAACAATATTTGTACCCTGTTTTGTGCTGCTACCATGTTGTGCTGCTGCCGTGTTGTGTTGCTACCAGGTTGTTGTCATGTTGTGTTGCTACCATGCTGTGTTGTCATATGTTGCTGCCATGCTGTTGTTGTCTTAGGTCTCTCTTTATGTAGTGTTGTCTCTCTTATCGTGATGTGTGTTTTGTCCTAGATTTTTATTCAATTTATTTTTATTTTTATTTTTAATCCCAGCCCAGTACTTCACTGGGGCCGAGCTCCCTGCCATCCAGGACCTCTATATCAGGTAGTGTGAAAGGAAGGCTTGAAAAATGGCCAAAGACTCCAGCCACCCAAGCCATAGACTGTTCACTCTGCTACTGTCCGGCGAACCATATCTGCTCTCAGACCAACAGGCTCCGAGACAGCTTCTACCCACAAGCCATAAGACTGCTAAATAGCCAGACTGCTAAATAGTAAATTAATGGTACTCAAAGTTACGTTTTAAGTTGAAGTTAAATTTATTTGCTCCAAAGAAAACAAGTGATAGACAACAATACAGATCAAAAAAGTATAAAAAACCCACAGTACAACAAAACATTTTACAGTACATAAGTACGAAAATAACAAAGGTTTGTTAAAACAGATAGCAAAACTACTAATTGTAAATATATAAATGAATTGATCACTAATCACAAAAAAACAAATATATATTTGTGTTTGCATGTGAGTGTGTGAGAGTTAGGCTATATAGAGGAGATTACTGAGTAGTTTGGTTCATCAGTCTTGTAGTATACAGTGCCTTCGGAAAGTGTTCAGACCCCTTGGCTTTCCACATTTTGTTACATTACAGCCTTATTCTAAAATGGATTAAATATAATTTTTTTCTCAGCAACTGTATACTACTACTCAACAGACAATACCCAAATAATGACAAAGCGAAAACAGGAAATGTTTAACACAGAAGTACCTTATTTACATAATTAGTCAGACACTTTGCTATGAGACTCGAAATTGAGCTCAGGTGCATTCTGTTTCCATTAATCATCCTTGAGATGTTTCTACAACTTGATTGGAGTCCATCTGTGGTAAATTCAATTGATTGGACATGATTTGAAAAGGCACACGCCTGTCTATCTAAAGGTCCCACAGTTGACAGTTCATGTCAGAGAAAAAACCCAGCCATGAGGTTGAAGGAATTATCCATACAGCTCTGAGACAGGATTGTGTTGAAGCAGAGATCTGTGGAAGGGTACCAAAACATTTCTGCAGCATTGAAGGTCCCCAAGAACACAGTGGCCTCCATCATTCTTAAATGGAAGAAGTTTCCGAACCACTAACATTCTTCCTAGAGCTGGCCGCCCGGCCAAACTGAGCAATCGGGCAGAGAAGGGCCTTAAAATACTTAAAATCACCCAGAAAATATACCTCACTGTTGATATCACATACATTATCAAGCATTTCACACATGCTATCCAGATACTGACTGTTAGCACTTGGTGTCTATAGCGGCTTCCCACAAGAATGGGCTTTAGGTGAGGCAGATGAACCTGTAGCCATGTTACTTCAGCAGTATTCAACATGAGATCCTCTCTAAGCTTTACAGGAATGTGGTTATGAATATAAACAGCAACACCCCCAACATTGGCATTTCTGTATTTTCTGTAGATGTTATAACCATGTATTGCTACCACTGTATCATCAAAGGTATTATCTAAGTGTGTTTAAGAGATGGTCAGAATATGAAGGTCATCTGTTACTAGCAAATTATTGATTTCATTAACCTTGTTTCTTAAGCTGCATATGTTAACGTGGGCTATTTAGCACTTTTCATTGCTTTACTGGGAAGCTTAGCAGAAGTAGACATGCTCATGTTATTTATGTTAGTGCAGGGTGAGCTGCACACAGTGGACTTCCTACTAGGTCACAGCGCCTCAGTGCTAACAGTATCACTCTGGTACATAGGCACATGATTACTGCAGACAATAGCTGTAGGATCAGCAGAGCTACTCAGGGCAGTTAGAGGGAAATAAATTAGGTTACTTACATTGTAAGTACAAGTACAAGTAACTCCCATGGTAAGTCATTGTCTCAACGCACCCTTATAATTCCTTGAAAGGATCCACAAACCCAAATGATTTGGGTGGATCCCATACTCCTTTCAGAAGGTATCAACATTTTCAATAAAAATGTTACACCCACAGAGCTCAAAAGTCAGGTAGCCAGTTATGGAGGGCTAATAGTCTGCTGAAATGTTCAGTGCCATGATTTTGGGAGGGCACAGGGCCAGATATTATTACTTTTTTTTGTTGGTGTCAAGCAGAGACCCAATCAGTTCTTTAAAATCCATCTTCAGCTGTTCTGAGCTGCTCTTCATAATGTCATTTAATCCCACATGAACTATGATAGACTCAATTTCCTGATGCAGATTTAAAAAAATTGTGTGCAGCTTATCGATGTCCTGTACTAGTGCTCCTGGATAGCACAACGTTTTTGCTCCAGGGACTGAGACATTTTTCCCCATTGACCTGCCCAATACATGGGCCGTAGAAGGGGACAGAGAAATCCGCCCATTTCTAACCCTCACACAATTCGTGGAACCTTTCACGAGCCCACAAGAACCAGGTAGAATGGTCAAAACTAGAGACATACAGGAGCACCGGAAAAACGCTGGTAGGCTTGACGAAACAAAATGAACTGGCAACAAACTGAGAACACAGGTATAAATGCACTGGGGATAATGGGGAAGATGGGCGACACCTGGAGGGGGGTGGAGACAAGCACAAAGACAGGTAAAACACATTAGGGTGTGACAGTAAATGGTAAAGATACTCCAGTCTTTAGTAATGCATTACCTCATGTGCATCTGACTGGTCTGGTTGTTTCATAATAACTATTAACTACGCTGAACAAAAATATAAAATGCAACATGTAAAGTGTTGGTCCCATGTATCATGAGTTTTTCTTTCTGTTTTCCCTGAAATAAAAGATTTTTGAAATTTTCCATATGCACAAAAATCTTATTTCTCTGGGGACAATAAAATGATCTGTAAAATGGGCAGTTTTCTCACACAATACAATGCCACAGATGTCTCAAGTTGAGGGAGGGTGAAATTAGCATGCTGACTGCTAGATTGTCCACCCAGAGCTGTTGCTAGTGAATTTAATGTTAATTTCTCTACCGTACGCCGCCTCCAATGTAATTTTAGAGAATTTGGCAGTATGTCCAACTGGCCTCACAATCGCAGACCATGTGTAACCAGGCCAGCCCAGGACCTCCACATCTGGTTTCTTCACCTGCGGGATAGTCTGAGACGAGCCACAGGACAGCTGATGAAACTGTGGGCTTGCACAACCTGAGAAATATCTGCACAAACTGTCAGAAACAGTCTCAAGGAAGCTCATCTGCGTGCTCATCGTCCTCACAAGGGTCTTGACCTAACTGCAGTTCGGCATCGTAAACGACTTCAGTGCGCAAACACTTCTCTTCGATGGCCACAGGCACATTGGAGAAGTGTGCTCTTCACAGACTAATTCTGGTTTCCACTGTACCGGGCAGATGGCTGACAGTGTGTATGGTGTCGTGTGGGCAAGCAGCTTGCTGATGACAACGTTGTGAACAAAGTGCCCCATGGTGGGGGTGGGGTTATGGTATGGGGCAGGCATAAGCTACAGACAACAAAACAATTGAATTTTATCGATGGCAGTTTGAATGCACAGAGATACTGTGACGAAATCCTAAAGCACATTGTCGTGCCATTCATCCGCCGCCATCACCTCATGTTTCAGCATGGTAATGCACGGCCCAATGTCGCAAGGATCTGTACACAATTCCCAGAAGCTGAAGTTGTCCCAGTTATTCCATGGCCTGCATATTCACCAGACATTTCACCCGTTGAGCATGTTTGGGATGCTTTGGATTGACGTTTACGACAGTGTGTTCCAGCTCCCGCCAATATCCAGCAACTTCGCACAGGCACTGAAGAGGAGTGGGACAAAATTCCAAAGTCCAAAATCAACAGCCTGATCAACTCTATGTGAAGGAAATGTGTCACTCTGCATATGGCAAATGGTGGTCACAACAGATACTGACTGGTTTTCTGATCCACACCCCTACCTTAAAAAAAATAAAAGTATCTGTCGCAAACAGATGCATATGTGTATTCCCAGTCATGTGAAATCCTTAGATTAAGGCCTAATGAATCAATTTCAATTGACTGATTTCCTTATATGAAATTAACTCAGTAAAATCTTTGACATTTTGCATGATCCTTTTATATTTTTGTTCAGTGTTTAACAGGCTCAGAATGTCAACACCTTTTCACTCTCTTGTTCTAGGGAGAGTTTTTCTATAACCACATGACCTGAAAAGGAAGGAAAATTCTGGACCATCCAGCTTGCCAACACATCTTTATTGGTTGTAGCAGGGAAGTGAACGTGGGTTGCTGGAGTGAAAGGTCAAAAATCTAATCAAATCAAATCAAATGTTATTTGTCACATACACATGGTTAGCAGATGTTAATGCGAGTGTAGCGAAATGCTTGTGCTTCTAGTTCCGACAATGCAGTAATAACCAACGAGTAATCTAACCTAACATTTTCACAACAACTACCTTATACACACAAGTGTAAAGGAATGAAGAATATGTACATAAAAATATATGAATGAGTGATGGTACAGAACGGCATAGGCAAGATGCAGTAGATGGTATCGTGTACAGTATATACATATGAGATGAGTAATGTAGGGTATGTAAACATTATATGAAGTGGCATTGTTTAAAGTGGCTAGTGATACATTTTTTTCATACATTTTTACATTGTTAAAGTGGCTGGAGTTGAGTCAGTATGTTGGCAGCAGCCACTCAATGTTAGTGGTGGCTGTTTAACAGTCTGATGGCCTTGAGATAGAAGCTGTTTTTCAGTCTCTCGGTCCCTGCTTTGATGCACCTGTACTGACCTCGCCTTCTGGATGATAGCGGGGTGAACAGGCAGTGGCTCGGGTTGTTGTTGTCCTTGATGATCTTTATGGCCTTCCTGTGACATCGGGTGGTGTAGGTGTCCTGGAGGGCTGGTAGTTTGCCCCCGGGGATGCGTTGTGCAGACCTCACTACCTTCTGGAGAGCCTTATGGTTGTGGGCGGAGCAGTTGCTCTACCAGGCGGTGATACAGCCCGACAGGATGCTCTCGATTGTGCATCTGTAAAAGTTTGTGAGTGCTTTTGGTGAGAAGCCAAATTTCTTCAGCCTTCTGAGGTTGAAGAGGCGCTGCTGCGCCTTCTTCACCACGCTGTCTGTGTGGGTGGACCAATTCAGTTTGTCTGTGATGTGTACGCCGAGGAACTTAAAATGTACTACCCTCTCCACTACTGTCCCGTTGATGTGGATAGAGGGGTGCTCCCTCTGCTGTTTCCTGAAGTACGATCATCTCCTTTGTTTTGTTGATGTTGAGTGTGAGGTTATTTTCCTGACACCACACTCCGAGGGCCTTCACCTCCTCCCTGTAGGCCGTCTCGTCGTTGTTGGTAATCAAGCCTACCACTGTAGTGTCGTCTGCAAACTTGATGATTGAGTTGGAGGTGTGCATGGCCACGCAGTCGTGGGTGAACAGGGAGTACAGGAGAGGGCTCAGAACGCACCCTTGTGGAGCCCCAGTGTTGAGGATCAGCGGAGTGGAGATGTTGTTACCTACCCTCACCACCTGGGGGCGGCCCGTCAGGAAATCCAGTACCCAGTTGCACAGGGCGGGGTCGAGACCCAGGGTCTCGAGCTTCATGACGAGTTTGGAGGGTACTATGGTGTTAAATGCTGAGCTGTAGTTGATGAACAGCATTCTCACATAGGTATTCCTCTTGTCCAGATGGGTTAGGGCAGTGTGCAGTGTGGTTGCGATTGCGTCGTCTGTGGACCTATTGGGGCGGTAAACAAATTGGAGTGGATCTAGGGTATCAGGTAGGGTGGAGGTGATATGGTCCTTGACTAGTCTCTCAAAGCACTTCATGATTACGGAAGTGTGTGCTACGGGGCGGTAGTCGTTTAGCTCAGTTACCTTAGCTTTCTTGGGAACAGGAATATTGGTGGCCCTCTTGAAGCATGTGGGGACAGCAGACTGGGATAAGGATGGATTGAATATGTCTGTAAACACCAGCCAGTTGGTCTGCGCATGCTCTGAGGACGCGGCTGGGGATGCCGTCTGGGCCTGCAGCCTTGCGAGGGTTAACACGTTTAAATGTTTTACTCACGTCGGCTGCAGTGAAGGAGAGTCCACAGGTTTTGGTAGCGGGCCGTGTCAGTGGCACTGTATTGTCCTCAAAGCGGGCAAAGAAGTTGTTTAGTCTGTCTGGGAGCAAGACATCCTGGTCCGCGACGGGGCTGGTTTTCTTTTTGTAATCCGTGATTGACTGTAGACCCTGCCACATACCTCTTGTGTCTGAGCTGTTGAATTGCAACTCTACTTTGTCTCTATACTGACGCTTAGCTTGTTTGATTGCCTTGTGGACGGAATAGCTACACTGTTTGTATTCGGTCATGTTTCCGGTCACCTTGCCCTGATTAAAAGCAGTGGTTCACGCTTTCAGTTTCGCGAGAATGCTGCCAGCAATCCGTGGTTTCTGTTTTGGGAATGTTTTAATAGTTGCTGTGGGTACGACATCGCAGATGCACTTGCTAATAAACTCGCTCACCGAATCAGCGTATTCTTCAATGTTGTTGTTTGACGCAATGCGGAACATATCCCAATCCATGTGATCGAAGCAATTTTGAAGCGTGGAATCAGATTGGTCGGACCAGCATTGAACAGACCTGAGCGCGGGAGCTTCCTGTTTTAGTTTCTGTCTATAGGCTGGAAGCAACAAAATGGAGTCGTGGTCAGCTTTTCCGAAGGGAGGGCGGGGGAGGGCCTTATATGTGTCGCGGAAGTTAGAATAACAATGATCCAGGTTTTTACCAGCCCTGGTTGCACAATTAATATGCTGATAGAATTTAGGGAGTCTTGTTTTCAGATTGGCCTTTTAAAATCCCCAGCTACAATGAATGCAGCCTCAGGATATGTGGTTTCCAGTTTACATAGAGTCAAATAAAGTTCGTTCAGGGCCATCGATGTGTCTGCTTGGGGGGGGAATATATGCGGCTGTGATTATAATCGAAGAGAATTCTCTTGGTAGATAATGCGGTCGACATTTGATTGTGAGGAATTCTAAGTCAGGTGAACAGAAGGACTTGAGTTCCTGTATGTTGATATGATCACACCACGTCTCGTTAATCATAAGGCATACCCCCCTGCCCTTCTTCTTACCAGAAAGATGCTTGTTTCTGTCGGCGCGATGCGTGAAGAAACCAGCTGGCTGTACCGACTCCATTAGTCGGTACAGATCGTGCCAATAGGGTTCACCCCACTTGATTAATTGTAACGTTGCTTATATAGCGATGATCGCTACACTGCCCCCTCCGAATGGGAAGGCATTTCCCCGTACTTCGACTACTCACCCCCCTTACACGCCATCTCACTTCTGACACCAATGTAGCGAACGGTGTGGCAGGGAAGCAAACCCGGGTCGCTGGTGTGAAAGGCTAACGCTTTACGTATCGCGCCCAAAAAAAACACTTGGTGGTAATTGTAACATAGCTCATATAGCGAGCACTGCTACATGTGTTTATCTAGTGTGGTGGCAGTGGGGTTGTGCTGGGCATAAAGGGAATTGTGTTGGGTAGATGCAAAGACCCATCAACCGCTAGGAACTTCACAAAGAACCGCTGTGACTACATTTGATGTGACGGGAGCTTCGAACAACACAAAGAACCGTTGTGACTACATCTGATGTGACGGGAGCTTCGAAATACACAAAGAACCGCTGTGACTACATTTGATGTGACGGGAGCTTCGAACAACACAAAGAACCGTTGTGACTACATCTGATGTGACGGGAGCTTCGAAATACACAAAGAACCGCTGTGACTACATTTGATGTGATGGGAGCTTCGAACAACAGAAAGAGCCGCTGCGAGTACATGTGATGTGACGGGAGCTTTGAAGATCAGAGATTCACCTCTACTCTTCTCACACCTTCTGTCAGCGAAACGGAGCAGAGGAGGCTCTCTCTCTCTCTCTCTCTCTCTCTCTCTCTCTCTCTCTCTCTCTCTCTCTCTCTCTCTCTCTCCATCCTGCAGGGGAATTAGCCAACTTCTGTGATAAAGTGAGATTACTCGCACCAGACTGTCATCTTCAGCACATTGTCTTCTTTGTTCTCTATATGTGGGGTGGCAGGTAGCCTAGTGGTTAGAGCGTTGGGCTAGTAACTTAAAATGGTCGCTAGGTCAAATCCCCGAGCTGACAAGGTACAAATCAGTTGTTCAACCCCTGAACAAGGCAGCTAACCAACTGTTCCTAGGCCGTCAGTTTAAATGAGAATTTGTTCTTATCTGACTTGCCTAGTTAAATAAAGGATGAATAAATAAATAGCAACCTAACTGTAGTAGTATGTGTACGTGATACACAGTTGAAGTTTATCCAAAGTTGAAGAGGCTGTACTTCACAATGTTCTTTGAATTATGTGAAGATTACTTTGTTTTGATTCAAAGGAGTACAGCAGTGCCATTTGACGACTTGGTCCTTTAAAAAAAAAAAAAAAAATGTTTGTGTGTAGTTTTAGCTAAGTGTTTGAAGATATCTGGCACTTAAATTGTTCATCATTCAGAACAGATTTATTTTCAGAATATGGTTTCACTCAAAACTCACAAACAAGACCACCAGACAAGGTCATTTCAGATGTATTCATATTTTTGACCCATTCGTTTCAGCACTCTACAATTTCTTTGTCATAGTCATCTTATGATACATTGGTGGTTTCAAAATGAATTACATTAAGTAGCAAACAATGTTCTAGTGACAAGTAGCATATGTATTATATTATTCTCAATAATATTCTGGTTGCCATTTCAAATCATTACATGTCCATTTGGTTATTAAAACAATATCACAAAGCACATTCATGTGATGACTCACAGGTCTACTGTGGGCTAAACTGTAACCTATTCACACGTCCATAGTCCCATAGTACTGCTCTCAACTGTGACGTGCTGTTATTTCTGAGGCTTTTGTTTTATCTGCTTTTCTGAAGAACTAATGAGACATCCAGCACTAACGCTCACTGTGACGTAACAGCCAGGGAACCTGGAGGAGTCTCAGCACTAACGCTCACTGTGACGTAACAGCCAGGGAATCTGGAGGAGTCTCAGTAGTAACGCTCACTGTGACGTAACAGCCAGGGAATCTGGAGGAGTCTCAGCAGTAACGCTCACTGTGACGTAACAGCCAGGGTACCTGGAGGAGTCTCAGCACTAACGCTCACTGTGACAACAGCCAGGGAACCTGGAGGAGTCTCAGCAGTAACGCTCACTGTGACGTAACAGCCAGGGAATCTGGAGGAGTCTCAGCAGTAACGCTCACTGTGACGTAACAGCCAGGGAATCTGGAGGATTCTCAGCAGTAACGCTCACTGTGCCGTAACAGCCAGGGAATCTGGAGGAGTCTCAGCAGTAACGCTCACTGTGACGTAACAGCCAGGGAACCTGGAGGAGTCTCAGCAGTAACGCTCACTGTGACGTAACAGCCAGGGAATCTGGAGGAGTCTCAGTAGTAACGCTCACTGTGACGTAACAGCCAGGGAATCTGGAGGAGTCTCAGTAGTAACGCTCACTGTGACGTAACAGCCAGGGAATCTGGAGGAGTCTCAGCAGTAACGCTCACTGTGACGTAACAGCCAGGGTACCTGGAGGAGTCTCAGCACTAACGCTCACTGTGACAACAGCCAGGGAACCTGGAGGAGTCTCAGCAGTAACGCTCACTGTGACGTAACAGCCAGGGAATCTGGAGGAGTCTCAGCAGTAACGCTCACTGTGACGTAACAGCCAGGGAATCTGGAGGATTCTCAGCAGTAACGCTCACTGTGCCGTAACAGCCAGGGAATCTGGAGGAGTCTCAGCAGTAACGCTCACTGTGACGTAACAGCCAGGGAACCTGGAGGAGTCTCAGCAGTAACGCTCACTGTGACGTAACAGCCAGGGAATCTGGAGGAGTCTCAGTAGTAACGCTCACTGTGACGTAACAGCCAGGGAATCTGGAGGAGTCTCAGCAGTAACGCTCACTGTGACGTAACAGCCAGGGAACCTGGAGGAGTCTCAGCACTAACGCTCACTGTGACGTAACAGCCAGGGAATCTGGAGGAGTCTCAGTAGTAACGCTCACTGTGACGTAACAGCCAGGGAATCTGGAGGAGTCTCAGCAGTAACGCTCACTGTGACGTAACAGCCAGGGTACCTGGAGGAGTCTCAGCACTAACGCTCACTGTGACAACAGCCAGGGAACCTGGAGGAGTCTCAGCAGTAACGCTCACTGTGACGTAACAGCCAGGGAATCTGGAGGAGTCTCAGCAGTAACGCTCACTGTGACGTAACAGCCAGGGAATCTGGAGGATTCTCAGCAGTAACGCTCACTGTGCCGTAACAGCCAGGGAATCTGGAGGAGTCTCAGCAGTAACGCTCACTGTGACGTAACAGCCAGGGAATCTGGAGGAGTCTCAGTAGTAACGCTCACTGTGACATAACAGCCAGGGAATCTGGAGGAGTCTCAGCAGTAATGCTCACTGTGACGTAACAGCCAGGGAACCTGGAGGAGTCTCAGCAGTAACGCTCACTGTGACATAACAGCCAGGGAATCTGGAGGAGTCTCAGCAGTAACGCTCACTGTGACGTAACAGCTAGGGAACCTGGAGGAGTCTCAGTAGTAACGCTCACTGTGACGTAACAGCCAGGGAACCTGGAGGAGTCTCAGCAGTAACGCTCACTGTGACGTAACAGCCAGGGAACCTGGAGGAGTCTCAGCAGTAACGCTCACTGTGACGTAACAGCCAGGGAACCTGGAGGAGTCTCAGCAGTAACGCTCACTGTGACGTAACAGCCAGGGAACCTGGAGGAGTCTCAGCAGTAACGCTCACTGTGACGTAACAGCCAGGGAACCTGGAGGAGTCTCAGCAGTAACGCTCACTGTGACGTAACAGCCAGGGAATCTGGAGGATTCTGTCTCACCAGCACCCTGTTATCTTTTCCGGTGCGTTCACAAAGTGAATGAAGGGGCATACGTCACCCTTGCTCCAACCAATTGCATAATGTAAACTCTGATCTGAACAGTTCTTCTGCTCTCCCTCTGCTCATCACTTCTTTCTTCAACCCGACTGGCTCTCCTTTTCACAGATCTGTCTAGGTCTATCTCTCTCTTTCGTCTCTCACTTTCTCATTCATCTCTCACGTTCTCATTCGTCTCTCTTGATCGCTCGTTCCGTTTTCAGAATAGAACGAGAACATAACTCTGTGATTGAAAGAATGAGTTCAAAGCAGCTGAAACAACCCAGAGTGACTCGTTTCATTTTCACAGTATTATTATGTACATGCCGGACCAGGCCCGGATAGATATGGACAAAAAAAGTGATTCTTCATTGTTAGTCTGTATGCTGTTACATTATGGTGCGTCAACACAAGATCACAGTCCTCATAATGAACTCTAAAATGGAATCTCTAAAGCAGTGTTTCACACCTCCTCGACTACGCCCAAACAGAACACATTTTTGTTGTAGCCCCAGAAAAACTCACCTGATTAAATTCTTCTTCTCTGCGATTGGCGGATCGCATCCAACTTCAAGGTGCATACAACACCACCTAATGTATTAAAGTGTGAGATTAGTCACGGCCTACCTACATTCAATTATCTTCCTTAATCCTGTTCATTCTTTTTTTTTTAAAGAAATTGAAAAATAAACATTTCACCACAAACTAACCCTATATACCACTATTTCACCACCAACTAACCCTACACCTATATACCACTATTTCACCACCAACTAACCCTACACCTATATACCACTATTTCATAATATAAATCACCACCCCATGAACTCTTCTGCAGTAAAATCTCATACACCCAGGTACTTCTCTGCAGCTGCCACGTACACTCATTAAAAACCCACTACCCCATTCCACTACTTTGACCCTATCTGCTCCTGCACCATGCCAACGGCCTGGGAGGACGGGACACCACCACTCAACACACCCTGTAACTCTTCTGGAGTCGTATACCCAAATACCTCCCTGTGGCTTCCACCACAACATATATTTTCTGTGATTTACTTTCCATTTCTGCTGTACAGTTGATAACCATTGTTATGAACGCTAAGAGGCCAACCTTACTGAAGCATAACTTACTCATTACCCTATTCTTCTGTACTGGCACAGATCTACTGCTCACAGGGATCCTCTCAGCATCCCTCACCCTTGACCCCTCCTCCTCCACTTTCTTCACTGTCTTAGCATACAACCCCCTCTGCACTACTCTGACTCTGGACACCTTAATCTGCCTCTCTCTCACCGGACACTTCTGATCCTCAGCAACATGGGCACCCTTACAGTTGTCACAGACAACTTTATCCATCAAAACTACACAATAGTCTGTCCCATGCTCTCCTGCACAGTTCCCACATCTTGGAATCTCCCTCCTACACACTGCTTGCTGCAACAGGACCATAAATGTTGCACCTGAAACAGCGCAGTGGATTCTGGATAAGTGCTCTAACAGTATAACTGATACATCCTAACATGACTTTGGTAGAGACTCAAAACTCAAAAGGACAATGACTTTCACCACATTCCCCATCAGGTCCGGCATTAAACAGCGGGCATCACAAACACCAGTACTTTTCAACTTTAATTGCTCCACCTCCACACTTAACACTACCCTAGAAATCCCTCCTTATAATGGTGCCCTGTTCCTAAGAGCAAGAAACAGATCTTGACCCAAGTTACGTGACAGGGAGCGTCTTCTCCCTCTGGTCAGAAGAAACACAAACAAATATCACAAGTCCAGTACTGGTTACCTTTACTGATTCAACTGCACCCAACTCCTTTCTCACCCACCCTGACACCTCAAATGGATCGTCCAAAAGACAAGGGTCCACTTCCTCTCAGAGATGTCACTCCTACTGGTCCAGATTCTTCTTTATCGTGTCTGACGCCATTCTTCCTCAACACACATCTTCCTACTACACTCGTAGCATCTTCTTCTTCCTTGCTGTCCATAACCACGTCTATCTGTTCACCACGCACTTGCCATGCCTTCATCCGCTGCATTGTTTGCAGAACATGCAATGATGGCGTTTCTCCAAAGCCCAACTTCTGTTCCTTAGCCCACTTTACAAGTCTGGCTTTCTTTTGACTTCTCCATGCTTTCTCCATCTCTGTCCCATGTTACATCTCAACCGAGTTCCTGGCTAGTGGCTTACATGCGACCACCCCTGATTCAACTTATTGAGGGCTTGATGATTAGTTGACAAGTTGAATCAGGTGTGCTTGTCCGGGGCTACAACACAATAAATAGAAAAGGAGCGTGCTGTAGGGGGTGTTGTGAAACACTACTCTAAAGAATATAATATTACGTTTTGTATTTTGGTAAGAATAGATAGGGCTCCATTGGTTTGTAATGGTGCTGCCTGGGTGTTTCTGTCCATTGCAGAATGTGTTTAAAACATAAGTGAGAGAGAGCAGTGGCAGAAAAAAAACAGTACAGCTGATGGACAGAAGCCGCACACTTCTTATGTTCATTCAGACAGAAACACACTGGACAATCAACGTATTTTTCTGCTGAGGCTATTTTCCCCAAGTATTTTCTCTGACATGCAGGCGAGCGGTAAGTCTGATGAGTCAGGGTGAAAGTATAGGATGTTTGTGGTCGCAATGATGAACAGTCTGTTGGCTAGTTGTTATCCGCTGGTGATACTGTATATAGAATATCATAGTGTGGTTTAAACCCCCTCAGCTACAAGGTCTTAAACCCCCTCAGCTACAAGGTCTTAAACCCCCTCAGCTACAAGGTCTTAAACCCCCTCAGCTACAAGGTCTTAAACCCCCTCAGCTACAAGGTCTTAAACTCCTCAGCTACAAGGTCTTAAACCCCCTCAGCTACAAGGTCTTTAAACCCCCTCAGCTACAAGGTCTTAAACCCCCTCAGCTACAAGGTCTTAAACCCCCTCAGCTACAAGGTCTTAAACCCCCTCAGCTACAAGGTCTTTAAAACCCCCTCAGCTATAAGGTCTTAAAACCCCCTCAGCTACAAGGTCTTTAAACCCCCTCAGCTACAAGGTCTTAAACCCCCTCAGCTACAAGGTCTTTAAAACCCCCTCAGCTATAAGGTCTTAAAACCCCCTCAGCTACAAGGTCTTTAAACCCCCTCAGCTACAAGCTCTTAAACCCCCTCAGCTACAAGGTCTTAAAACTCCTCAGCTACAAGGTCTTTAAACCCCCTCAGCTACAAGGTCTTTAAACCCCCTCAGCTACAAGCTCTTAAACCCCCTCAGCTACAAGGTCTTAAACTCCTCAGATACAAGGTCTTTAAACCCCCTCAGCTACAAGGTCTTTAAACCCCCTCAGCTACAAGGTCTTAAACTCCTCAGCTACAAGGTCTTTAAACCCCTCAGCTACAAGGTCTTAAAATCCCCTCAGCTACAAGTTCTTTAAACCCCCTCAGCTACAAGGTCTTAAACTCCTCAGCTACAAGGTCTTTAAACCCCTCAGCTACAAGGTCTTAAAATCCCCTCAGCTACAAGTTCTTTAAACCCCCTCAGCTACAAGGTCTTAAACTCCTCAGCTACAAGGTCTTTAAACCCCTCAGCTACAAGGTCTTAAAATCCCCTCAGCTACAAGGTGAAGATTCACATCCCATCCTCGTCGCCAAATGTGGTGGCTTATTTCTGTATTTACCAAATGAGGAGAAAAAAACTTCACACACCAGTCAGAGTTATACTTAAACTACATTTTTAATAATAAGAGCTTTGCAATAGCATTTGACTTTCAATGATGCGCTATCTCTAATGAACCATTGAAAGTGACAACAGAAAAGTACAAAGATCTTTTATTAGCCAAGATACACCCCTCTCAACCTACATGACGAACCACAGATACATAGAATGGTCACAAAGGAAGACTTTATAATGAGAAAGGAGTATCCCTTAGCCAGATAGCATTCGCTATAAATTACCGTTCAGTTTGGTCCTTAAGATGAGGTTCTAATCTCGTTCCTGGTACTTCATAGCACAGAAACATTACCTCATGTTATCTGGGATGCTCTTTAGGTTTTATCACCCAAATAGATCATAAATCTCCTCTGTCAGTGCTATCTCATTGAGGCCCATCCTCAGTGGAACACCCACACAATAGTTAACAGAATAATCTATTCTGTCGAATAAAACAACCATTATAATGCAATACAGGCATTATAACACAATCTTGCAATTTTCCACGACAAACCCCCTCAGCTACAAGGTCTTAAAACCCCCTCAGCTACAAGGTCTTTAAAACCCGCTCAGTTACGAGGTCTTTAAACACCCTCAGCTACAAGGTCTTAAACCCCCTCAACTACAAGGTCTTAAACCCCCTCAGCTACAAGGTCTTTAAACCCCCTCAGCTACAAGGTCTTTAACCCCCCCTCAGCTACAAGGTCTTAAACCCCCTCAGCTACAAGGTCTTAAAACCCCCTCAGCTACAAGGTCTTTAAAACCCGCTCAGTTACGAGGTCTTTAAACACCCTCAGCTACAAGGTCTTAAACCCCCTCAACTACAAGGTCTTAAACCCCCTCAGCTATAAGGTCTTAAAACCCCCTCAGCTACAAGGTCTTTAAACCCCCTCAGCTACAAGGTCTTTAACCCCCCCTCAGCTACAAGGTCTTTAAACCCCCTCAGCTACAAGGTCTTTAACCCCCCCTCAGCTACAAGGTCTTAAACCGCCCTCAGCTACAAGGTCTTTAAACCCCCTCAGCTACAAGGTCTTAAAACCCCCTCAGCTACAAGGTCTTTAAACCCCCTCAGCTACAAGGTCTTTAAACCCCCTCAGCCACAAGGTCTTTAAAACCCCCACAGCTACAAGGTCTTTAAAATCCCCTCAGCTACAAGGTCTTTAAAACCCCCTAGCTATAAGGTCTTTAAAACCCCCTCAGCTACAAGGTCTTTAAACCCCTCAGCTACAAGGTCTTAAACCCCCTCAGCTACAAGGTCTTAAAACCCCCTCAGCTACAAGGTCTTTAAACCCCTCAGCTACAAGGTCTTAAAACCCCCTCAGCTACAAGGTCTTTAAACCCCTCAGCTACAAGGTCTTTAAACCCCCTCAGCTACAAGGTCTTAAAACCCCCTCAGCTACAAGGTCTTAAAACCCCCTCAGCTACAAGGTCTTTAAACCCCCTCAGCTACAAGGTCTTTAAACCCCCTCAGCCACAAGGTCTTTAAAACCCCCTCAGCTACAAGGTCTTTAAAATCCCCTCAGCTACAAGGTTTTTAAACCCCCCTAGCTATAAGGTCTTTAAAACCCCCTCAGCTACAAGGTCTTAAACCCCCTCAGCTACAAGGTCTTTAAAACCCCCTCAGCTACAAGGTATTTAAAAACTCCTCAGCTACAAGGTTTTTAAACCCCCCTAGCTATGTCTTTAAAACCCCCTCAGCTACAAGGTCTTAAACCCCCTCAGCTACAAGGTCTTTAAAAACTCCTCAGCTACAAGGTCTTTAAAACTCCTCAGCCACAAGGTCTTTAAAAACTCCTCAGCTACAAGGTCTTTAAAAATTCCTCAGCCACAAGGTCTTTAAAACCCCCTCAGCTACAAGGTCTTAAACCCCCTCAGCTACAAGGTCTTTAAAAACTCCTCAGCTACAAGGTCTTTAAAAACTCCTCAGCTACAAGGTCTTTAAAAATTCCTCAGCCACAAGGTCTTTAAAAACTCCTCAGCCACAAGGTCTTTAAACTCCTCAGCCACAAGGTCTTTAAAAACTCCTCAGCCACAAGGTCTTTAAAACTCCTCAGCCACAAGGTTTTTAAAACCCCCTCAGCCACAAGGTCTTTAAAAATTCCTCAGCCACAAGGTCTTTAAAAACTCCTCAGCCAAAATGTCTTTAATAACTCCTCAGCCACAAGGTCGTTAAAAATTCCTCAGCCACAAGGTCTTTAAAAACTCCTCAGCCACAAGGTCTTTAAAACTCCTCAGCCACAAGGTCTTTAAAAACTCCTCAGCCACAAGGTCTTTAAAAACTCCTCAGCCACAAGGTCTTTAAAAACTCCTCAGCCACAAGGTCTTTAAAAACTCCTCAGCCACAAGGTCTTTAAAAACTCCTCAGCCACAAGGTCTTTAAAACCCCCTCAGCCACAAGGTCTTTTAAACCCCCTCAGCCACAAGGTCTTTAAAAACTCCTCAGCCACAATGTCTTTGGGTAGCTTTCTGTATTCTGTGGTGTTACCATGGAAACTGCCTCAGTAACCATAACCACTAGATTTCAGCACTAGCTACAGTTGGTCCTGATCCAGATGTGGGTGAATGTGTCACACACACACTAACACCCCAGCTGATGACCGAGCATGCATCATTCATGTCTTTAAATCTTTGAGACGGAGCGGAGTGGAGTGGCTGACAGAGGTACACTACATGGCCAAAAATATGTGGTCACCTGTTAGTCGAACATTTCATTCCAAAATCATGTGCATTAATATGGAGTTGGTCCTCTATTTGCTGCGATAACAGCCTCCATTCTTCTGGGAAGGCTTTCCACTAGATGTTGGAACATTTCTGCGGGGACTTGCTTCCATTCAGCCACAAGAGCATTAGTGAGGTCGAGCACTGATGTTGGGCGATTAGGCCTGGCTCGCAGTCGGTGTTCCAATTCATCCCAAAGGTGTTCAATGGGGTTGAGGTCAAGGCTCTGTGCAGGCCAGTCAAGTTCTAGACAAACCATTTCTGTATGGACCTTGCTTTGTGCACGGGGGCATTGTCATGCTGAAACAGGAAAGGGCCTTCCGCAAACTGTTGCCACAGTTGGAAGCACAGAATCGTGTTGAATGGTATTGTAAGCTGTAGCGTTAATATTTCCCTTCACTGGCACTAGGGGGCCTAGCCCGAACTATGAAAAACAGCCCCAGACCATTATTCCTCCTCCACCAAACTTTACAGTTGAGACTATGCATTCAGGCAGGTAGCGTTCTCCTGGCATCCGCCAATCCCAGATACGTCTGTCGGACTGCCAGATGGTGAAGCGTGATTCATCACTCCAGAGAACATGTTTCCACTGCTCCAGAGTCCAATGGGGTGAGCTTTACACCACTCCAGTGAATGCTTGGCATTGCGCATTGTGATTAGGTTTATGCGCGGCTGCTCAGCTGCTCTGCCATTTCATTAAGCTCCCGACGGACAGTTCTTGTGCTGATGTTGCTTCCAGAGGCAGTTTGGGACTCGGTAGTGAGTGTTGCGACCGAGGACAGATGATTTTTCAGGACTCTGCGGTCTTGTTCTGTGAGCTTGTGTGGTCTACCTCTTCGCGGCTGAGCCGTTGTTGCTCCTAGATGTTTCCACTTCGAAAATAACAGCACTTACAGTTGACCTGGGCAGCTCTAGCAGGGCAGACATTTGACGAATTGACTTGTTGGAAAGGTGGAATCCTATGGCGGTGCCACATTGAATGTCACTGAGCTCTTCAGTAAGGCCGGTATACTGCCAATGTTTGTCTATGGAGATTGCATGGCTGTGTGCTTGATTTTATATACCTGTCAGCAACTGGTGTGGCTGAAATGGCCAAATCCACTAACTTGAAAGGGTGTTCACATATGTTTGGCCATGTTGTGTATCTAATGGGACTTCGTCTCCATATAGGTAGTACTTCAGGTCAATTATTCTCCTGGATCTCTAGTTATGAAACAATGCCCTCGTCTTTCATTCACTCCCTCAGCTCTCAGCTCTTCAGTGCCTTACACCGCTATGCTGCTCGGTCATTGCTCATCCATATATTTATATGTCTATATTCTTATTCCATTCCTTTACTTAGATTTATGTGTATTAGGTCGTTGTTGTGGAATTTTTAGATATTGCTACAATGTCGGAACTAGAAGCAAAAGCACTCGCAATAACATATGCTAACCATGTGACCAATAAAATTTGATTTGATATATAAATTTGATTTGATATATAAGTCCCATGCCAAATATGTGATATATATTCTGACTTAATGATATCTGATCAGGCTGTAGTCCATGAGGTCAATTATTTTCATGGAATATTGTTTTATTTCTCTATTCATTCAACTGAGTTCCATTGATTAATGTATTTTCCGAGGACGGTCTCTCTCTGGCCAGCCAATTTCTGGTGACTGTCTCTCTGGCCAGTTAATCAGTCTGGCCTATATGTTCACTATGGTGGTTTGCCAGGTCTACCTATCCACGCTCGTCTCTGCCAGGCGGTTGTTCATGATGCCCAGGGCACCCACTCCTCCAGAGAAGCCGTTGTGGCCGTGGCGGGAGTTGGATCCTGACTGGCGAGGGTGACCGTTAGCCATCTCTGACAGCTGCTTCTGCATGATGGCCAGGTTCACCTGAGAAATGGAGAGAAAGAGAGATAACTACTCTCAATGGCCATCAAACAAGTGCCAGACACAAAACATAGCAGTGAAAAAGAAAGCCATTGATGTAGCAGTAACGCTGACCACCTGGGCAGGGACCAGGATTAGTTTGTGTTACACATATGCTTTATAGTGTGGTTCACAGTACCAAATGCTCCAGGATCTGGAGCCCTAAGTATTTGACATATGCATTTGAACAAGGTCTTATCTTTTATTTTTTATTTAACTAGGCAAGTCAGTTAAGAACAAATTCTTATTTTACAATGACGGCCTACCCTGGCCAAACCCTCCCCTAACCCGGACAGCGCTGGGCCAATTGTGCGCCGCCCTGTGGGACTCCCGATCACTGCCGGATGTGATACAGCCTGGGATCAAACCAGGGTCTGTAGTGACGCCTCTAGCACTGCGATGCAGTGCCTTAGACCACTGCGCCACTCGGGAGCCCTTATCTGGGAGCAGTATACATCATGTCCTCCATCTTCTCTCTACCTTATTGGCAGCCAGGAAATCTCTCATGGAGATCATCTCTCCAGACATCCTCCGCCCGTCCACCTCGCTCTCATTCACCGCGTCTGTCTCGATGGACAGGTCCCGCTGCGCCCTCAGATGTCCGGGCACCACCACGTTCCTGCGGGGGAGTCTCTGCTCGGGGTGGTGGCCCCCCCTCCTCGGGCAGTGACATGGTGCCTCCATCCTCCTCAACAGCCAGTTCAGCACCTAGAATGAGATTAAGAATAATACAATTTATACTGAACAAAAATAAAATATAAACTCAAGATGTAAAGTGTTGGTCTCATGGTTTATGAGGTAAAATAAAAGATCCCAGAAATGTTCCATATGCACAAAAAGTGTTTATTTATATCAAATATTGCACAGAAATTTGTTTACATCCCCGTTAGTGAGCATTTCTCTTTGGCCAAGACATTACATCCACCGGACAGATGTGGCATATCAAGTAGCTGATTAAAAAGCATGATCATTACACAGGTGCATCTTGTGCTGGGGACAATAAATGGCCACTCTAAAATGGGCCATTTTGTCACACAACACAATGCCACAGATGTCTAAAGTTTTAAGGGTGAGTGCAATTGGCATGCTGACTGCAGGAATGTTCCCCAGAGATGTTGCCAGAGAATTTAATGTTCATTTCTCTACCATAAGCCGCCACCAACATCGTTTTAAAGAATTTGTCAGTATGTCCAACCGGCCTCACAACCACAGACCACGTGTATTCACGCCAGCCCAGGACCTCCACATCCGGCTTCTAAACCTGCGGGATCGTCTGAGGGGGCAGGGGGAGGTCGCGGTGCTGAGGAGTATTGCTGTCTGTAATAAAGCCCTTTTGTCAGGAAACACTAATACTGTGCCCCTGCTCAGTCATGTGAAATCCATAGATTAGTGCCTAGTTCGTTTATTTCAATTGACTGAATTCCTTATATGGACCGTAACTGAGCAAAATTGTTGAAATTCTTGCATGTTGCATTTATATTTTTGTTCAGTATATTTCTAAGCACACTTTTAACCTGTATGTTTCTGCTCTCTTGCCAAGTGTTTATGGTATTGTCATGACAAACAGTTTGTGTTCGTAAATTGGCTAGCTTGAGAGAACACCTCACTCTGACCATTTCACTCGCCCTAGCAGAGCTGGTTGGGCTGTTTTCATGTTATCTAGAGCGTTGGTGACTGTAACTGTGCTGCTGGCAACAGTTTAATTATGTTTTTTTGCCAACGTTTACTGACACCGGTCAAATTCAGCGGGTGTTGCGCATTTGTGAATTCGGCACTTATTCTGCGCCCAGAGTGAATTTCCAAACTCACCCTAAGTACAATGGAGTTGGCAAGCTAGCACAACCAGGGGCTTGAGTCACTCTACATAATAAAACGGATTCATCGATGAAAACCATCCAATCACACAACAATAATAATCCCACCTGTTTGATGACGATGGAGATGACGTTGAACAGTGAGTAAATACAGCAGACGCCTGTCAGTATAAACAGGAAGTTGCCCAGCCGGTATGCCGTCTGGTTCACGTTCCCCTCCTCGTACGCCAACCTTTGGCTGCTCACCACGTCACCGAACCCGATGGTGCTGAACGCCACAAAGCAAAAGTACAGAGAGTCTAGATACCCCCAGCCTTCTACAGCAGAGTACATTGCTGAGGCGCAGCAGGAAACCAAGATGGCAGCGGCGCCAAGGATCAGCATAACACAGTATACTGAAGGCTTCCACCCAGCTAGCCCCTCCCCCCTGCCACCTCTCCCGCCCCCACCGCTGCCCTCAGAGAGGCGTCGGCAGCCATTTTGGGGAAGCATGGCCTTGCGGCGGCGGCGCTCATGGCAGAACTTGAGGACGAAGGCGATGACGGTGATGACACGCTCCAGGAAGAGGTTGAAGAACAAGATGGTGGCGGCACAGCCGATGAGTCCGTAGAAGATGAGGAAGATCTTTCCACCGATCGTCGCTGGCGTGGTCATCCCAAACCCTGGAAAACAAGATGGAGGAAGATGTTATTATTAAGAAAACGGAATGAAAAGAATATTGGTCAAAACTAATATTGATGTTTTTGCTTGTATTTATTAGCCATTACATCGTTGCATAGATACATTACCAATAGAAAACAAAAGTGTGACAAACGAAACTGGATCACACTGAACAATGAATGCAGCATTTTGTTTAGTTATATTATTTTCAAAGATCCTGTTTCTTCACAATGATAAATCAGTCAGTCTGAGCATATTGTTTACTGCCAGCTTTCACAGACAGGTGGAAAAGCACCCTATGAGATAGAGCATAGCTCACATGACACAGTCCCCAAATACCAGTATCACACACGCACACATTTCACACGTTTTATTTCTCACTCTCTCCATCTCTCTTTTCTCTCTCTTTTCTCACTTCTTCTCTCATTCTCGCTCCAGCCCCACCACTGCATTGCACTCTGGGAATGCCATCTTTCAGCCCAGTGGAGGAGAATCAATACCATCACTTCAAAGCTGTACAATGTGTTTTTTGTCATTCGCGATGATTGATTTTTAAGTCATTGACTTGGCATTTGAAAGATTTGAGAACATTGTCCTGTTCACGTAAAACATGTATAAGTATTCACAGCCAGTCTTCAAGGCTTACAGGGATATAGGACATGTCTGAAATAACACCCTATTCCCTGTGTGGCTCTGGTCCAAAGCAGTGCACTAGACAATAGTGTGCCTTTTCAGACTGTAGACATTATCCTATCCTTTGACCGTGATTGTAATAGTTTACAGAAACTGACTGTTTTACATGTACACTATGTAGTCTGTCTGTGAGCGTTTCAGCCTGCCCAATGCCCAGCTTTCTGATCCTTCAGTCCATTGTGAGCGCATCAGCCTGCCCAATGCCCAGCTTTCTGATCCTTCAGTCCATTGTGAGCGTTTCAGCCTGCCCAATGCCCAGCTTTCTGATCCTTCAGTCCATTGTGAGCGTTTCAGCCTGCCCAATGCCCAGCTTTCTGATCCTTCAGTCCATTGTGAGCGTTTCAGCCTGCTCAATGCCCAGCTTTCTGATCCTTCAGTCCATTGTGAGCGTTTCAGCCTGCTCAATGCCCAGCTTTCTGATCCTTCAGTCCATTGTGAGCGTTTCAGCCTGCTCAATGCCCAGCTTTCTGATCCTTCAGTCCATTGTGAGCGTTTCAGCCTGCCCAATGCCAAACTTTCTGATCCTTCAGTCCATTGTGAGCGTTTCAGCCTGCCCAATGCCCAGCTTTTTGATCCTTCAGTCCATTGTGAGCGTTTCAGCCTGCTCAATGCCCAGCTTTCTGATCCTTCAGTCCATTGTGAGCGTTTCAGCCTGCCCAATGCCCAGCTTTCTGATCCTTCAGTCCATTGTGAGCGTTTCAGCCTGCCCAATGCCCAGCTTTCTGATCCTTCAGTCCATTGTGAGAGTTTCAGCCTGCCCATTGCCCAGCTTTCTGATCCTTCAGTCCATTGTGAGCGTTTCAGCCTGCCCAATGCCCAGCTTTCTGATCCTTCAGTCCATTGTGAGCGTTTCAGCCTGCCCAATGCCCAGCTTTCTGATCCTTCAGTCCATTGTGAGAGTTTCAGCCTGCCCATTGCCCAGCTTTCTGATCCTTCAGTCCATTGTGAGCGTTTCAGCCTGCCCAATGCCCAGCTTTCTGATCCTTCAGTCCATTGTGAGCGTTTCAGCCTGCCCAATGCCCAGCTTTCTGATCCTTCAGTCCATTGTGAGCGCATCAGCCTGCCCAATGCCCAGCTTTCTGATCCTTTAGTCCATATTGATCATTCTGAAGGCGTTTTACTTGCTGCATTCAGGGTCACATCTCAACAATACAGATCAAATATTGAAAGGGGGATACCTAGTCAGTTGTACAACTGAATGCCTTCAACTGAAATGTGTCTTCCGCATTTAACCCAACCCCTCTGAATCAGAGAGGTGTGGAGGGCTGCCTTAAATCGACATCCATGTCATCGGCGCCCCAGGGTTACAGTGTGTTAACTGCCTTGCTCAGGGAGCGAGACCCAATGCATTTAACTCCATCTAAATATTTTAAACAACTGTTCTGTGTTGTCTCTAAACATTTACCGTTTGTGCTCTCCTTGTGGGTTATACGCGCACAAACATGCAGACACACACACATGGCTCTTATGGACTGATGTACAGAGAGCAAAGCCGTGATGAATCCTATGATGAGTCCAGTTCATCTAGTCCAGCCCTTGACTGCTCTCTCTGTTCCCTGTGAGTTGTCACTAACAATGGGCACTCAGGTGTAAAAAACATCTCTCTCCATTTACTTCCAATTACTGGCTGCCTCTCGACTTTCACCCAAAATCAATGGATTCACAGTGCAGGGCATCCATTAGTTCCCTTATCGGAGTACAAGAAGTATGGTTATATATCCTACTCTATTGAACGCAGTATGGTTATATATCCTACTCTATAGGAAGCAGTATGGTTATATATCCTACTCTATAGGAAGCAGTATGGTTATATATCCTACTCTATAGGAAGCAGTATGGTTATATATCCTACTCTATAGGAAGCAGTATGGTTATATATCCTACTCGATAGGAAGCAGTATGGTTATATATCCTACTCTATAGGAAGCAGTATGGTTATATATCCTACTCTATTGGAAGCAGTATGGTTATATATCCTACTCTATAGGAAGCAGTATTTTTATTTTTCCTACTCTATAGGAAGCAGTACGGTTATATATCCTACTCTATAGGAAGCAGTATGGTTATATATCCTACTCTATAGGAAGCAGTATGGTTATATATCCTACTCTATAGGAAGCAGTATGGTTATATATCCTACTCTATAGGAAGCAGTATGGTTATATATCCTACTCTATAGGAAGCAGTATTTTTATTTTTCCTACTCTATAGGAAGCAGTACGGTTATATATATCCTACTCTATAGGAAGCAGTATAGTTATATATCCTACTCTATAGGAAGCAGTATGGTTATATATCCTACTCTATAGGAAGCAGTATGGTTATATATCCTACTCTATAGGAAGCAGTACGGTTATATATCCTACTCTATAGGAAGCAGTATGGTTATATATCCTACTCTATAGGAAGCAGTATGGTTATATATCCTACTCTATAGGAATCAGTATGGTTATATATCCTACTCTATTGGAAGCAGTATGGTTATATATCCTACTAAATAGGAAGCAGTATGGTTATATATCCTAGTCTATAGGAAGCAGTATGGTTATATATCCTACTCTATAGGAAGCAGTACGGTTATATATCCTACTCTATAGGAAGCAGTATGGTTATATATCCTACTCTATAGGAAGCAGTATGGTTATATATCCTACTCTATAGGAAGCAGTATGGTTATATATCCTACTAAATAGGAAGCAGTATGGTTATATATCCTACTCTATAGGAAGCAGTATGGTTATATATCCTACTCTATAGGAAGCAGTATGGTTATATATCCTACTCTATAGGAAGCAGTATGGTTATATATCCTACTCTATTGGAAGCAGTATGGTTATATATCCTACTCTATAGGAAGCAGTATGGTTATATATCCTACTCTATAGGAAGCAGTATGGTTATATATCCTACTCTATAGGAAAGCGTATTTTTATTTTTCCTACTCTATAGGAAGCAGTATGGTTATATATCCTACTCTATAGGAAGCAGTATGGTTATATATCCTACTCTATAGGAAGCAGTATGGTTATATATTCTACTCTATAGGAAGCAGTATGGTTATATATCCTACACTATAGGAAGCAGTATGGTTATATATCCTACTCTATAGGAAGCAGTATGGTTATATATCCTACTCTATAGGAAGCAGTATGGTTATATATCCTACTCTATAGGAAGCAGTATGGTTATATATCCTACTCTATAGGAAGCAGTATGGTTATATATCCTACTCTATAGGAAGCAGTATGGTTATATATCCTACTCTATAGGAAGCAGTATGGTTATATATCCTACTCGATAGGAAGCAGTATGGTTATATATCCTACTCGATAGGAAGCAGTATGGTTATATATCCTACTCTATAGGAAGCAGTATGGTTATATATCCTACTCTATTGGAAGCAGTATGGTTATATATCCTACTCTATTGGAAGCAGTATGGTTATATATCCTACTCTATTGGAAGCAGTATGGTTATATATCCTACTCTATAGGAAGCAGTATGGTTATATATCCTACTCTATAGGAAGCAGTATGGTTATATATCCTACTCTATTGGAAGCAGTATGGTTATATATCCTACTCTATAGGAAGCAGTATGGTTATATATCCTACTCTATAGGAAAGCGTATTTTTATTTTTCCTACTCTATAGGAAGCAGTATGGTTATATATCCTACTCTATAGGAAGCAGTATGGTTATATATCCTACTCTATAGGAAGCAGTATGGTTATATATTCTACTCTATAGGAAGCAGTATGGTTATATATCCTACACTATAGGAAGCAGTATGGTTATATATCCTACTCTATAGGAAGCAGTATGGTTATATATCCTACTCTATAGGAAGCAGTATGGTTATATATCCTACTCTATAGGAAGCAGTATGGTTATATATCCTACTCTATAGGAAGCAGTATGGTTATATATCCTACTCTATAGGAAGCAGTATGGTTATATATCCTACTCTATAGGAAGCAGTATGGTTATATATCCTACTCGATAGGAAGCAGTATGGTTATATATCCTACTCGATAGGAAGCAGTATGGTTATATATCCTACTCTATAGGAAGCAGTATGGTTATATATCCTACTCTATTGGAAGCAGTATGGTTATATATCCTACTCTATTGGAAGCAGTATGGTTATATATCCTACTCTATTGGAAGCAGTATGGTTATATATCCTACTCTATAGGAAGCAGTATGGTTATATATCCTACTCTATAGGAAGCAGTATGGTTATATATCCTACTCTATTGGAAGCAGTATGGTTATATATCCTACTCTATAGGAAGCAGTATGGTTATATATCCTACTCTATAGGAAGCAGTATGGTTATATATCCTACTCTATAGGAAGCAGTATGCAGCAATAAAGTAATTAAGAGACATTAAAGCCTTTAGCTGTGTTGCTTAGCTACAAAAGAACAGAGATAAGAATGTCCCTTATGTCATGAACATCCCCTGCCCACCAGGCTTTTGTGTTGCATCACAGTCAGGGTCTTATATCACCCAGACTGAGAGAGAGATCCTGCTATGCCTGCGGAGGAGATTCCTAGTAATTGGCACTCAAGGCTGCACTAATTGAAGGGGTTTTCATATTCGCACCAATTACAAGACACACAATAAGCCTAATTAGAACTTGATGGACATGCATATTGAAGCATAATTTAGTTGGCTGTGATTGTTCTAGTATTGGAATAATTTAATGGTGCCTATTCATAACACAATAACATCCCTATAGTCTACACAAGGGTTTCCCAAGCTCAAATTTGATTTGATTTAGGAGATGGTTGGGAAACCCTGCAAATATACATAATTTTCAAATAACATTAGGCTAAGAAATACCTGTTTTGGAGAGCTGAAAATACTGTCAACAACTGGCCATTATAATATTTTACACTTTTAATTGCCATGTAATATTGTCTCAAGTAAATTGTGATATGTGATAATGCTATGTGATAATGATGTGATCTATAGGGTACAGCACATCTCACCTATGGTCGAGACCACGGTCCCCACGAAGTAGAACGCACCGGTAAAGTCCCACCGAGGTCTGATGGTGTCCACGCGGATCCCAGCCACGTTCGCCTCCTCGTAGTTCCTCAAGAAGTTGTCCAGCTCTTTGTTGCTAAGGTTATGCTTTTGGCTGAACTGTTCAAACCGCTGCCCCCAGCGCTCCTTCGCCTCCGCTTCCATCGGCTGTTCCAGTGCTGAAAAGACAGCGGCACCGCAGAGGAGGTAGAGGATTATGAACACAGCTAACATAAGGAACCTGGCGTTATCCTCGTTGAAGGGACCGAAGCCACAAGAGCAACCGCTCCGGAAAGCCATTACGTAGGATAATCACCGTTCAACAGGTGTTAGGGACGCGACGCATCGTTTTATTATGGAACAAATTATACACTGCTCATCATCTGTCTCTTTAGGTTTATCGTTGAAAATAAAAAATGGTTCAGGATAGAAACTGGTGAAATAGAGTTGGAGGCTGTGAGGATAGAGCCAGAGAGAAAAATCTGAGAGTTTTCCTCATGGAGAGCAGAGAGAATTTTTTTTATATGTTTAATCATGGAGAGCATAGAGACAGAGAGAAAATAAAATAGTTTTCCTCAGAGATTCAACAGTTGTTCACGTCACTGTGAAACCCCCCCCCCACAACAGTACCCATCAAAAGTTGTCAAGGATCTTTGACCATTAATCCAGGTCTAAAATGTTCGTTATTATCTGTTACAATAAACATATGGCGTCATCCTTGACGTTTGTGCGCTTGTCAAAAATAAATACATTACTTTTAACCTCCCTGATATAGAGTTCAAATGTTGTTAAACAAAATGCGCACAGTTGAAAAGGTCCTTTTAACGGTGTGCAAACACATTTTTTTTTAATGTCACGACGTTTTTCAAGAGCACCTACATGGCTGTGTGGATAGCGAAATAGTTTACGACGATGCATTTGAGGTGTACCCTCAGCTCCGTCTCAAAAGAACGCAGAGGGTGTTGAGGGAGGGTGTTGAGAAGAAGAATTTCGAATAGCTTACACTGCATTCATCGAACGGTGAACTCTGTATGAACCCATGGTAAACTCAAGGCTGTTACACTCAACAGTAAGATGTCCGTCTGCAACAGTGCGCGTCTGTCTAACTGACCTCCATCTCGACTAGGCTACGCACTCTGAACAAGCCCCAGTCACAAACCCACACCCACCTCCTTCGCTGTTCAGGTGGAGACCTTTACATATGAGCGCAAAATAAAATCAACATGAAGCTACTGTATAAACTTCAGCTTTCATATAACATTAATATAACACAACTTAACAATATGAACAACTGTGAATTTACTAAGTGATTAAGTCAGTAATGATTACATAACTTATGTATTAATTTATTAAAAAAATTACAGAATGAAAACATTCTGGTTAAACTATCAAGTGGATCAAGACACTGGCCACCATGTGACTTGAGGAGCCGGAAACAATGCTAAGCATGATTCCAACATTTGGGCAGTCTCCTGCCGCTGTCTGTCCACAGAGCATTAGAGAACGGCACCGTGACGTCTTCTGTCATGGATCAATATGACTTGACCTTTCAGATCAGGGTCTGAACATTCATATGTTTGCGCATGGGACATCCAGGGACAATCTGAGCAAATGTCACTACTGTGGAATAAGCTGTTAAAATGCATTATGCACATCAGAGGAAGATTTAAAACAAAAGGCAATTTTTGAAATATATCCTGCTTTGGATGGTTAGTGAACATAATCATAACATTTTTGGTGTAACTGGTGGTTACTTTCGGAAGATTTGAGGAACTAATACTTGCAGACAGAGCAGAACCCACTCAGATCTCAGACAGTTGTTTTAGCCCTGTGGGTACTTTTGACAGGCAGATTTGCAGCATGTCCACCAGGCTGTGTTGTTACAGAAGGCCACTACTTAGATTTTTAGTTAACCACAACATTTCTAAACTGTCTTGAGTCAATAAGTATTCAACCCCTTTGTTATGGCGATGCCTAAATAAGTTCAGGAGTAAAAATGTGCTTAACAAGTCACATAATAAGTTGCATGGACTCACTCTGTGTGCAATAATAGTGTTTAATATGATTTTTTCATGACAACCTCATCTCTGTCTCCCCCCCACACATACACGTATCTGTAAGATCCCTCAATCAAGCAGTGAATTTCAAACACAGATTCAACCACAAAGACCAGGGAGGTTTTCCATTGCCTCGCAAAGAAGGGCACCTATTGGTAGATGTGTAAAAATAAAAAAAAGCAGACATTGAATATACTTTTGAGCATGGTGAAGTTATTAATTACACTTTAGATGGTGTATCAATACACCCAGTCACTACCAAGATACAGGAGTCCTTCCTAACTCAATTGCCGGAGAGGAAGGAAACCACTCAGGGATTTCACCATGAGGCCAACGGTGACTTTAAAACAGTTACAGAGTTTAATGGTTGTGATAAGAGAAAACTGAAGATGGATCAACAACATTGTAGTTACTCCATAATACTAATCTAAATGACAGAATGAAAAGAAGGAAGCCTGTTACAGAATACAAATATACAAAAACGTGAATCCTGTTTACAACAAGGCAATAAAGTAAACCTGTAAAAAAAGTGGCAAAGAAAGTAGCTTTGTCCTGAATACTAGTGTTGTGTTTGGGACAAATCCAACACAACTCATCCCTGAGTACTACTCTTCATATTTCCAAACATGGTGGTGGCTGCATCATGTTATGGGTATGCTTTTCATAGGCAAGGACTAGGGAGTTTTTTAGGAATAAAAAATCCCGGAATGGAGCAAAGCACAGGCAAAACCCTAGAGGAAAACCAGGTTCAGTCTGCTTTCCACCAGACGATGGGAGACAAATTCACCTTTCAGTAGGACAATAACCTAAAACACAAGGTCAAATATGAACAGGAGTTGCTTACCAAGACAACATTTAATTTTCCTGAGTGGCCTAGTTACAGATTTGACTTAAATTGTCTTGAAAATCTATGGCATTGCCTGAAAATGGCTGTCTAGCAATGATCAATAACCAATTTAGTGACTTACCGAGAAAGACTGACAGCTATAAACGATGCCAAAGGTGATTCTAACATGTTTTGATTCATGGTGTGAAAGCTTATTCAAATGTGATTTTACTCTATTTCATTTTCAATACATTTACAACTTTTTTGTAATTTTTTACATTTTGTCATTATGGGGTATTGTGTGTAGATGGATTAGATTAACAAATCAATTTCATCCAATTTGAATTAAGGCTGTAACACAACAACATGTTTAATAGGTCAAAGGGTATGAATACTTTTTTATTTTACCAGGCAAGTCAGTTAAGAACAAATTCTTATTTTCAATGACAGCCTAGGGACAGTGTACTTGCCTTGTTCAGGGGCAGAACAACAGACTTTTACCTTGTCAGCTCGGTGATTCGATCTTTCAACCTTTCGGTTACTATTCCAACACTCTAACCACTAGGCTACCTGCCACCCTTTTTAAGGCACTGGACATGGTAATGATGGGGTGCTTGTGTACGTGTTTGTGTACGCATTTGCATGCATGCGTGTGTGTGTGTGTGTGTGTGTACTTGCCTTTGAGCATGCACATGTGTGTGTTCTTTGTGTGTGTGTGTGTGTGTGTGTGTGTGTTCTTTGTGTGTGTGTGTTCTTTGTGTGTGTGTGTGTGTGTGTGTGTGTGTGTGTGTGTGTGTGTGTGTGTGTGTGTGTGTGTGTGTGTGTGTGTGTGTGTGTGTGTGTGTGTGTGTGTGTGTGTGCGTGTGTGTGTGTGGGGCTCACTGTTATACTCATTCTTTAATGTCCTTGTCAATGTTTATTTTCTTTCCTTTAAGCCACGGCCAAGCATTGTCCTCATTCACACACACACACACACACACACACACACACACACATGCACACACACACACGCACACACACACACACACACACACGCAAAAACACACTGGGAACTGGCTGTGTGTTGTCTCTCTGGTGTGGTTTCAGGGGGTCAAAGTCAATACTTTGACGCAACACCACCTCCTTCAGTCAAACCACCATAGGAAGCTTTGTAAATAAACTAAATAATAATACAAAAATTAATAGAATGACAGCTCTGTAAAACATTATCCTAAATATAAACCATCAAATTAGTGAATACCATTGATGTTATATATTTATATATATTTAATTTATTCATTTTACTTTGTCAGTATGTATTTGTCGTCAAATGTTTTGGGGTCAAACTGGTGTCAGTTGTGAAATAAGTCAACAGTTGGAAGAGTTGCAGAGTTAATTGAAAATAATGCCGTTGTTGATTAGATGCTTTTATCATTAATTAGGCTATTTTCTCCAGGCTGTATCACAACCAGCCGTCATTGGGAGTCCCATAGGGAAGCACACAATTGGACCAGCGTCGTCCGGGTTTGGCCGGTGTAGGCTGTCATTGTAAATAAGAATTTGTTCTTAACTGATTTGCCTAGTTAAATAAAGGTTACATTTTTAAAACATGATGATCTTGATGTACTTACTGTACGGGTCAAATTGACCAGGAACATAAACGGTGTAGGTTGAATCGAACATAAAGGAAGGGTTAAGGTTTATCTACTTGAAACTCATGGACAATATGGACACAGATATGCAAAAATTACACTATTGTCATGTCTTTGGCTATGCCGGATTAAGTGATATGACATGTTATTCTATAAAATAGTTTTTCTGTAATTAATATTACCTGATTAAAATTTATTGTCAATAGGGGGGCGCTGTTTTCACTTTGGAAAAAATGCCCAAATTAAACTGCCTCGTACTCTATTCTAGATCGTACAATATGCATATTATTATTACTATTGGATAGAAAACACTCTCAAGTTTCTAAAACTGTTTGAATTATATCTGTGAGTAAAACATAACTCATTTTGCAGCAAACTTCCATATAGGAAGTGAAAAATCTGAAAACGATGCTCTGTTCCAGGGCCTGCCTATTCAATTGCCTAATATTTATCGATATGCATGCACTTCATACGCCTTCCACTAGATGTCAACAGGCAGTGGAAGGTGGAATGGGGTGTCTAGCTTGATCTGAGGTCGAACAAGAGCCTTTGGAGTGGGAGGTCAGGAATTTCCTTTGTCTACCAAGGCGCGAGGCGGAGCTCGACATTGGCTTCTGAAAAGCGTTCGGTATACACGGCTAATATCTCCGGCTCTGTTTTTATTTGATACATATTAGAAAAACATCATAAAGTAGTTTTTTTCAAACCGAGTTTCATCAGTTTATTCAACGTTTATTGGGGCTTTTGGAGTTTTCCGTTCTTTGCATCGAGAGAAACTGGGAACGTCATCAACATTGGCTAGCATTGTGGCACGAATTCGACAGGAGAAAAGGACATTCTAAAACCAAACAATGATTTATCCTCGACCTAGGACTCCTTGTTTAAGATTCTGATGGAAGCTCAACAAAAGTAAGAACAATTTATGATGTTATTTCGTATTTCTGTGGAAAATGTTATTCCTATTCTCTGCCGTTTTGGCGGGCGCTGTCTTGCAATAACGCAAGCTGTTTGTTATGGTAAAGTTATTTTTTTAAAATCTAACACGGCGGTTGCATTAAGAACCAGTGTATCTTTCATTTGCCATACAACAAGTATTTTTATGTAAAGTTTATGATCAGTTCTTTGGTCAGATTAGGTGAGTGTCCAAAATAGCTCCGGACATTCTGGTGAATCGATGCTACATATTCACAATGTATAACCACGGTTTGCAGCTCTAAATATGCACATTTTCGAACAAAACATAAGTGTAGTGTATAACCTGATGTTATAAGACTGTCATCTGATGAAGTTGGTCAAGGTTAGTGATTCATTTTATATATTTTGCTGGTTTTTGCGAATGCTGTCTATGCGGTTGTGTGTTTGGCTATTGTGGTAAGCTAATATAATGCTATATTGTGTTTTCGCTGTAAAACACTTAAAAAATCGGAAATATTGGCTGGATTCACAAGATGTTTATCTTTCATTTGCTGTACACCATGTATTTTTCATAAATGTTTTATGATGAGTATTTAGGTATTTCACGTTGCTCTCTGCAATTATTCTGGCTGCTTTGGTGATATTTTTGATGGTAGCTGCAATGTAAAACTATGATTTATACCTCAAATATGCACATTTTCGAACAAAACATAAATTTATTGTATAACATGTTATAAGACTGTCATCTGATGAAGTTGTTTCTTGGTTAGTGTCTAATTATATCTCTATTTGGTCGGTTTTGTGATAGCTACCTATGCGGTAGAAAAATTGTGAAAATATGCGGTTGAGTCTTTGGCTATTGTGGTTAGCTAATAGAAATACATATTGTGTTTTCGCTGTAAAACATTTAAAAAATCGGAAATGATGGCTGGATTCACAAGATGTTTATCTTTAATTTGCTGTATTGGACTTGTGATTTCATGATATTTATATGCTATTATTTACTTGTGGCGCTATGCTAGGCTATGCTAGTCAGCTTTTACTGATGAGGATGCTCCTGGATCCGGGATGGCTGTTAAGTAAAGGTTAAGCTAATCAGGTAGATAATTAACTAGAAAGTCGGGGCACCACGAAAGAATGTTTATCAAGCTGTTATCTTCTGAATAAACTCTTAAAGACCTGGTAACCTTTTACGTAAGTAGCAGTCAATAGTTAATCCTCACCTTATTTAGTCTCATCTGAAGTGGTAAATTCTTGGTTATCTTCACGAACCCTGGCTAACAAGTTGAATCAGCAATACAAAATTTGGTTTAATTATTTATTTACTAAATACCTAACTAATCACACAGAATGAATCATACATTGATGGACCTGGTGAACGGAGCCGATAGAGCGGCTGGTTACACAAAGAAAAGGGGGGTTTGAGTGAAAGAGCGGGAAGACTGACTAACAAAGGGAGAAGCTGTGCTATCGTAAATACAGTATCTTATGCCTTCTAAATTACCGCCCATTTGAAAAAGGAGAATGCAATAAATATTTACTCTGAGCTGCGCTTGGTCGTCAATGGAAGGCCGGTTTGTCCAGCATGGATATCTGGTGGTAAAATGAATACTTGGTAGTACCGTCGTCGTCTAGTAGAAGAGATACTCTGTCCGTCCTCTCCTAGCCCAGGTCTACAGATGCTGCACTAACGCGACGGCTAGGAGGTATCACTTATTTTGTGAATAAGAGTACAAGGTTCATGTTGCCATACTTTAAGCTCATGCTATATTCTGGCTGGTATAGTCGAAGTTCATCCTTCCGGCATGTAGGTCGTCACCTTCACATTGAAATTCGATGCTAAATTTGTTAGATTCTTGCTGAGGTTGGCTTAGTTCTGTAGGTGGTCTTTGTCCTTGGAACAGCTTATTATCTGAGCCCTTTTAACGTAGGACTGTCGCCCTAACGTCCTCGGAACAGAAAGTTACATTTTCGTCAAGGGCTTTATATAGGAGGGGAGAGAAGGGCATGTTTCATAGTTTATAACCAATGTCTGTTCACATGGGCAGAGCCACTGAGTTGAGCATAGTTCACTCATGAAAACCCAATTCTCTCATTTGGAAGCTAACATTACATTTCATATTTTCACAAATAGTTTCATATGTTAACATTTAAATTGCACAACAATTCCATGTGAATCTGATAACTAGAATGTGTAGACTTTCCAAGATACAGTTTATGTCATCCTATCATCAGTATTAATGTCTCAGACGCCAACTGATCTGGCATCATATTCATTTAGTACCAACGCATATTTTCAGCTGGTTGGATTATCGAAATATGGTTCCGTTCCCATCTTTTGATGTCACCAGACTCTCTCTCTCAATGTTAACCAAGGGATTTTCAATAGTCACATTGGTAGAGTAGAGAGAGGAAAAAGGGGAAAGGCATTTATGGGGGTCAGAAACCTCCCCCACTCAGGCCAACGTCATAACAACTATATATTAATACATTTTGTAAAAGTTATTCAAATTTAAATTACCAAAGTTAAAATAGATTGCCATAGATTTTCTGCTAATTACCAAAATTACTGAAGATTCCAGTAACTTTGGTAAAATACTGGTAACTTTGCAACCTTAGATGTTAGCCAGTCTCTTTGCAATGACATGAACCCAATTTATTTTATAGGTACATTTTAATTTTGAGTAGATTGGTTGTCATGAATAGCTTTTCAACCGGGTTCAGTGATAAAAAATATATATATATATATATATATAATTTTTATTTTATTATTATTATCAGCTCCACCACCCCCCCCTTCGGAGGACAAATATCTTTTTATTTTTTTTACAGATTTTTTGCTACATATACATACATTTTACATATACATTTTGCATACATGGTACTTTTATATAAAGCAGTCACATAATAATACATTACCAAACATAAGCTCTTTTATCCCAACCCTCAGCCCATCTCACCTATCACCATAGACCACCCTCATTTGATTTCCATGTGCCATATATTTTTCAATTGTGATGTGATGTTTTACATCATCTTTTTTTCTTCAATTTAAAGTTTTATTAAGTTTTCAATCAACCAACCAAACACATTCCACATTCACAGATGTGACAGACTTAAAAAAATAAAAATAATAATAATAATAATAAAAAATTGTTTTATATATATATATATATATATATATATACACATACATATATATATACACATACATACACACACATACACACAAATAATAATTATAACAAAATTTAAAATATAGAACTTGCAGCAGCACTATCAAGGTTCTTATTAGCTATTTCCAGCCTTAGCTGAGATGACGAGCCAATAATTAGTTTTTTAGATTTTACAGCACCTTACACAACACACATCTGCTCATCTCCCTGATCCCCCCATTCACTCTGTCCAATTTGAAATATAGTTGAGTAGTGGAGACCAGAGTCTATCAAACTTGGGCTGTCTCTTGTGGAGGTCATAAGTGAGCTTTTCAAGAGGGAGAAAGTCAACAATCTGGTCAATCCACATTTTAAATGTAGGAGAAGTATTAGAGGCCCACAATAGAAGAATACATTTCTTAGCAAAGTATGTAATGGTCATGAGCAAATTTTCTCTGTCAGGATCAAGAACAAAGTCCTGCTGGGCATTAAGAAGATAGAGACACGGGGTCATATCAAACTGTACATCTAGTATTTTCTGTGCAGCAGTATGTATAGATTGCCAAAATCTGGCAATCTCTCTACAGCTCCAAAATACATGCATATAGGTTCCACTTTCAGAGGTACATCTTTTACAGTTAGGAGAAATGTCTGTTTTCATTTTATGGAGTCTCAAGGGAGTGTAATACAATTTGTACAAACATTTGTAATTAGATTCTTTCATTTTTACATTAGTAGAGGAGCAGTGTACCCTGTCGCAAACCTCCGCCCATAACTCATCACTGATAGTCAGACCAAGGTCCTTTTCCCATATTATTTTCAAAGGAGTAAAGGAGGATCCTCCTTTCTCAGAAAGGAGTCTATAGATATAGGATATTTTGCCTTTAATGGATTGTGCTGTGACAAGAAGGGTTTCAACTTCATTCAACTGAGTTCTAAACCTCCTCTTGGAAGTAAATGAGGAGATGACATGTCTAATTTGAAGATATTTAAAAAAATGGGATCTTGGCACATTGAATTCACTGCAGAGCTCTTGAAAGGATTTCAATGTAGTGGTCTTCTGATGAAATAGGTCTGAAAGGGTCCTGATTCCTAGAGTATGCCAAAGATTAAAGTTGGCATCCCTCAGGGCTTTTGGCAAGTCTGGGTTGCCTACTATAGGCGAGTGAGAACATATTTGGGAGGAGATGCCCAGGTATTTCTTACAGTCCCTCCACGCTAGTAGGGTGCTGTAAATCACAAATGTTTTGGCTATGTTGCCCACTTCACTAAAGTTATTAATGAATATAGTTGAGCTTAGTGGCAATGAACCACAGGATTGGGCTTCTATCTGGATCCACATTGACTCTTGTCTGTTTGTGATCCATGTTAGCATGTTGCGGATTTGGGCAGACCAGTAGTACAATTGAAGGGAGGGAAGGGCAAGACCACCCTTAGATTCAGGTTTCGATAGAGTGGAGAGCTTGATCCTAGGTTTTTTATTGCCCCATATAAATTTGGTGATGCTTTAGTTAATTGTTTTGAAAAAGGAAGCTGGGAGATAGCATGGGAGCATCTGAAATAAATAGTTCAGTCTAGGGAGGATGTTCATACGGATTACATTAATTCTTCCTACTAAGCTAATTGGGAGGGAGATCCAGGTTTGGAGGTTGTTCTTGATTCGATCCAGGAGTGGAAGATAATTCTCCTTGAAAAGCCTATTCAGATCTGGTGTTATGAATATCCCAAGGTATTGAAACCCCTGTGTCTTCCATTGGAATGGGCATAGTGTCTTCATAGAACTGGTGAGTGTAATATTGAGAGGGCAGACAGTGGATTTGTTAAAATTAATCTTATAACCTGAAAACGTGCCATACTGAGCAATTGTGTCTAAAATGGGAGGAAGGGATTTCTCAGGGTTGGATATGTAGAGCAAGACATCATCCGCGTAAAGCGAATTCTTGTGCTGCAGGCCGCCTGCAGGAACACCCATAATACTTGGATTGCTCCTTATCAACTCTGCCAGAGGCTCCGCCCCCAACAAGTAGAGCAGGGGGGACAGCGAGCACCCTTGTCTTGTGCCCCGTCCCAAAGGGAATCTGTCAGAGTTCAGTCCGTTAGTAGTCACCATGGCATTTGGATGAGAGTATAGTGATTTGATCCATTTAATAAAGTTTGGGCCCATATTGAACTTTTCTAAGACTGAGAACAGAAAGCTCCACTCCATCCTGTCGAACGCCTTCTCAGCATCCAGTGAAGCCAGCAGGACAGGGGTCTTCTGTGCGTTTACTTGATCAATAATATCAAAAAGACGGCGAATGTTATCAGAAGAGTATCTGTCTCTAATAAATCCAGTTTGGTCCGCTTTTATTATTTTGGGAAGAAGAGTGTTTAGTCTTTTGGCGAGCAATTTGGTAATTATTTTGTAGTCGAAATCCAACAAGCTTATGGGCCGGAAGGAGGAGCAGGATAGGGGGTCCTTGTCTTTTTTGAGCAACACTGTAATGCGAGCTGTGTGCATTGAGTCTGGGAGAACTCAAAACGCAAAAATCCTCCAGCATTGGCATGAAAATAGGGCTAAGCTGGGGCCAAAAAGCTTTGTAGAACTCTCTGGGGAATCCATCTGGGCCTGGGGACTTGTTAGGTGGCATGGAGGTAATTGCCTCCAGGATCTCCTCAGGAGTGAAGGGGGAGTTGAGATCTTCTTGGTCGGTCTCTGATAGTTTAGGTAGCGAGATTCCCTCTAGGAAGGAGTGGAGTTCTGCCTCCGTGTGTTTTCTCTCTGAGGTATATAGTTTGCAGTAAAAATCATGAAAAGTTAAATTGATCTTTTTTGGGTCATATGTGACCTCATCCTCTGCTGTTCGGATAGCCATAATTGTACGCTCTGACTGCTCTTTTTTTAATTGATAAGCAAGCAATCTACTAGGCCTATTGCTATACTCATGGTATTTCTGTTTAGTAAGAAAACTTTTTTTTTAATCTCCCGAGTATAGTCCAAATTCAGTTTGGCTTTGGCTGCTTTAAGTTGACTCCAGGAGGTGCTGTCTGGGGATTGTTTATGTACTTTTTCACAGCGTTCCAGCTCCCTCTCCAGATCTAGCCTGTGTGCTTCCATTGCTTTTTTCTTAGAGGAAGCATATGCAATTAGATGACCTCTTAGTGTGGTTTTAGCAGCGTCCCACATTGTGGCCGGAGAAACAGGAGAATCTTTGTTGTCTTGTGTGTAGTTGTCTATCCATGTAGTTACCAATGTATGGAATGCTTCGTTTGATAGCAGGGAGGTGTTGAATTTCCAGCTCTTTGACCTCGGGATGTTTTTGCAGAGGTCAAAGCGGAGGTGGACAAAGGCGTGATCCGAAAGCGCTATGGGTCCGATTGTACACGTGGCTGAATTTATGAAACTCTTTGGGATAAAAATGTAATCTATACGGGAGTAGGTGTTATGGACATTAGAGTAGTATGTATAGTCCATAGATGAGCTATTAGTCTCTCTCCAGATATCTATCAGTCCCATCTCTTTAGTAAGAGAGTTCAACATCTTTGCAGATCTAGGATTTGTGGTGGGGACTTGAGATGATTTGTCTAGGGTTGGGTTCAGGGTACAATTAAAATCTCCGGCCAACACTCCAAAGGAAACACAATGCTCATTGAACAGGGTTATCATTTTCGACATAAAAGCAGGAGTATCTGTGTTAGGGGCGTATATGTTTAAGATAGTAATTGGTTGCCCATACAGTGACCCAGTTATCAAAATAAATCTCCCCCCCGGATCAGATATGTTTTTGTCAATTATGAATGGAACATTCTTATGGATAAGTATTGCTGTACCTCTACTGTTGGATTTGAAAGATAAGAAATACACCTGTCCCACCCAAGCTCTGCGGAGTTTGGCATGTTCAGCATCACAGAGGTGTGTCTCTTGCAATAGCGCGATGTCTGCTTTTTCCTTTTTTAGAGCACATAGTATCTTTTTCCGTTTTATTGCATGGCCTAGACCATGGCAGTTCCATGTCAATAGATTTAAGGTACTAGTCATCGTCATCGAACAGTAATCGAACTTTAGTGCAAGTCATCTCTGGGTAAAGGTGGATAGTAGTTACAGCTGCGTTCACATAAAAGGAAAATAAATGGTTTACATAAAATAACAATCTCTGAACACCCCAGCCGAGTTCCCAAACAACTCGACATATCCCGTTGGATCTATTACCTCCCCGCTCATTCACAATTCTGTGTTCCAACAAAAAAAAAAACGGGAACAGTTAGCAACGCACAACGTCTCCCCCTCCCCACCAAAGAAATGCCTCATCCTCTCCGCCCCGCATTGAGTAAATGACAACGTAGCCCCCGTCCAAACCACATTAAAAAAGGGAGAAAATAAAATCAATAGCCCAGCCTACATATAGTAGGCCTAGGTTATAATATGGGGCCTATCCCTCTCAGCTAAAGGAACATAAATATAGATTAGACGGCTATAATGACATTTAGCAGGGCGGGTGGGTCTTTGGATATCGGCTATATGTTGTCTTACCTCCTTTAGTAATAACAGTAATCGCATTTAGTCAATGGTCCATTTCTCATTGACCGGGGTTGTCTTTCAAAAAACGTTTTGCCTCTTCGGGAGTTTTGAAGTGTCGCAGGGCTCCTTGGTGAAGAATCCTGAGCTCGTTTGGGTATTTGAATCCCCTAAAGATGCCTCGGTCAATGGAGCATTTCTTCACCTCGTCAAACTCTCGGCGCTTTCGGCGTATTCCAGCTGACAGGTCCTGGAGTAAGGTGAGTTTGGCGTTTCCCACTGTAATGGTGTTGGTTTTCGCCGCCTGTAGGACTCGTTCCTTGTCGGTGAATCTCAGGAAACGTACGGTGGTTGTCTGGCTGCTGGTGGGGGCCTCAGTGCTCGGTGAGCTCTCTCGAGTTCTATGGGCCTGTCGGTGGACAGGTGGAGCCACTCGGGAAGTTTGTCTTACAGGTAGCGGATCAGTGGCATGTTTCCCTCTTCTTTTTCGCCCAGATTTAATAGAACACAATTATTCCTTCGCCCCCTGTTTTCCAGGTCCTCTGTTTTCTCTTCCAGCTGCTCTATTTTTTTTTTAGCATATGCTATTGTTTCCATGGCGTCTGTCAATAAGTTTTCCGTGGATAGGATTCGCCCCTCTGCCTCGTCCAGGCGCCCCGCGTTTATGGTTATCTTGTTGTTTATGTCAGGCAAAGCATTTTCCAGGATTGTCACCTTGCCCCCTATCGCACTGAGCTGAGCGTTAATGGCATCTAGTTTAGTGTTGAGTTCTGTACGTTGGGATCTCAGCTCAGAAAAGATGTCTTCGACAGAGTGCGAGGTTGGCATTCGTTGGGCCTCCGGGGGGAACGGGTCCTCTTGCTCCTGGCTAATGGCGCTAGCTTTTTCTGAAGCTAGCTGCTTCTTGGAGGCTTTTTCCGTCGCTAGTGCTCGAGTCCGGGTAAAAATGTCACCTGTAGTGTCGCCTTTTGTAGCCGCCATGACTTTTTGACTAAAGCTAAATGAGTTTAAACTTGAAGTGGAGGTAAGATTAGGAATTGGAAACTACTTGTGCGGAGCTCCTAGTTCATGCGGCCATTTCGTTCAGGGGTCACGTGATCCCCCTTACATCATCTTTTAACCTTTCTAATTGTATAGTATCCACAGATTGTGAGCTAAAGATGAAAACCTTTCCTACGAGTATTATTATATTATTTATTGACTGACTATGGCTTTCCAAATTGCCCAACACTGCTATTTGTAAGGTTAATTTTAAGTGCATGTAGTGATTTTTTTAACCATTCCTGAACCTGTGACCAGAAACAAGCTACATAGGGGCAATACCATAATAAATGATCTATTTATTCTGTCTCTTCACAGAATAATCTACTGAGCTGAGAATCTTGCCCATATATTTAGCAATCTGTTGGTGGCAAGAATTTTATATAATAGTTTAATTTGAAAAACTCTAAATGTTGAATCAGGTGTCGTTTTTTTGTACCAGTTCATAATGGAGTTGGTACATCGAAAATCTCTTCCCATTTATTTTTTAACCTGTATGTCAACAGCTGTCAACATTTCTGTCCTCACATGAAACTGGTATATTTTTCTATTTATGCCAGTGCCTTTCAGCCAATTTGTATCTTTAATATGTGGCAGGCAAACAAGTTCTTTACCTGCTCCCTTGTCCACTTGCCTCCTCCATTCTTGTGGTAATGCTGCAATCAGTTGGTTGTAAATTTGGATTGAGCAGATATTCCCATATATTTTCGATAACAGCATATGTGACATAATTCCTCTGTTTCTATACACACAAAAAAATACATAAAGAATGTTTTTTTATGAATCAGTATATTTGAGTTTAACCATAACATTTGTTGTAATATTTGTTCTGTCTATTCTGGAGGATAAAACTGAAATTGTAACCAGCTTTGTATGGCTTGTTTATGAAAGGGCGATACTTTAAACAACATTTGATTTTCAGTTAGTCAGAAATGAGAAGTTGTAATCTGTATAAACGCAAAAAGGACATCTTTGAATGAAGGTTAAGCCATTCTTAATAATCTACTGGAAAACCATTTTGGGGTTTAAGTATCATTTATGTATGAGTGAAGCTTTCAGTGAGAGGTTAAAAGCTTTAATATTTAATCATTTTAGCCCCCAAAACTCATATTCATTATATAAATAGGCCCGTTTAATTTTGTCTGGCTTAGCATTCCAAATAAAATAAAATATTTGTTGCTCATATGATAAAAAAAAAAATAGTAATCTGGAGTAGGCAGTGCAATTAGTAAGTAAGTAAACTGTGATAGGACCAAAGAGTTAATCAGTTAATGTGATTTTTCCATAAATAGACAAGTATTTACCTCTCCATGGTTGCAGAATCTCATCTATTTTTGCTAACTTTCTTTTGAAATTAATTGTGGTAAGTTCATTTATATTTTTTGAGATGTGAATACCGAGTATGTCTACTTCACCATCTGCACATTTTATTGGTAAACTACAACGTAGTGTAAACACTGTATTTTTTCACAATCCAATACGTAATATGGTACACTTGTCATAATTAGGTTTTAGTCCAGAGAGGCTAGAAAAGTGATCAAGATCTTCATTGTGGATTTAAGAAAAAACTAGTGTCATTGGGATATATTCACACTTTTGTTTTTATCCCCAGGATTTCTAACCCCTTGATGTTCTTGTTGGATGTAATATTAATAGCTAGCATTTAAATACCATAATAAATAGAGATGGAGACAATGGATAGCCTTGTTTTACTCCTCTTAATTTAAAGCTCATGTTAGAGATGCATACTCAGTCTCGACCTTTAAGTCTTTATTGAAGACTCATGTCTTCAGTACGTCCTATGACTGAATGTAGTCTGGCCCAGGAGTGTGAAGGTGAACGGAAAGGCACTGGAGCAACAAACCCACCTTGTTGTCTCTGCCTGGCTGGTTCCCTTCTCTCTACTGGGATTCTCTGCCTCAAACCCTATTACAGGGGCTGAGTCACTGGCTTACTGTTGCTCTTCCATGCCGTCCCTAGAAGGGGTGCGTCACTTGAGTGGGTTGAGTCGCTGACGTGATCGTCCTGTCCGGGTTGGGCCCCCCCCTTGGATTTGTGCCGTTGGGGAGATCTTCATGGGTTATACTTGGCCTTGTCTCAGGATGGTAAGTTGGTGGTTGAATATATCCCTCTAGTGGTATGGGGGCTGTGCTTTGGCAAAGTGGGTGGGGTTATATCCTGCCTGTTTGGCCCTGTCCGGGGGTATCGTCGGACGGGGCCACAGTGTCTCCTGACCCCTCCTGTCTCAGCCTCCAGTATTTATGCTTCAATAGTTTATGTGTCGGGGGGCTAGGGTCAGTCTGTTATATCTGGACTATTTCTGACCTGTTGCACCCTCTACAACCACTGTGATTATTATTATTTGACCCTGCTGGTCATCTATGAACATTTGAACATCTTGGCCATGTTCTGTTATAATCTCCACTCGGCATATTTTCACATCCGGATGAAAAGCATGCCCAGAGTAAACGGCCTGCTACAAAGCCATAAAAGCTAGAATATGCATATCATTAGGAGATTTGGATAGAAAACACTCTGAAGTTTCTAAAACTGTTTGAATGATGTCTGTGATTATAACAGAACTCATATGGCAGGCAAAAACCTGAGAAAAAATCCAACCAGGAAGTGGGAAATCTGAGGTTGGTCGATTTTCAACTCAGTTCCTATTGAAGATACAGTGGGATATTGGTAAAGTTGCCGAAGGAAAGAGGAATGAGTCAGGTCTATCATGACCTAAACATGCCCTGACCATGCGCGTTCACGTGAGAGCGAGCTCTGTTCCATTGCACTTCTGAAGACAATGGAATACTCCGGTTGGAACATTATTGAAGAATTATGTTAAAAACATCCTAAAGATTGATTCAATACTTCGTTTGTCATGTTTTTACGGACATTCATATAACTTTTTTAACTTTTCGTCCGTACTTTCCGCTGGACCTGCCCGCGCGTCGTGAGTTTGGAAAGGGTACTGAACGCTAGAACAACAAGGAGGAATTTGGACATAAATGATGGACATTATCGAACAAAACAAACATTTATTGTGGAACTGGGATTCCTGGGAGTGCATTCTGATGAAGATCATCAAAGGTAAGTGAATGTTTATAATGTTACTTCTGACTTCTGTTGACTGCATAATATGGCGGATATATTTGTGTCTTGATTGGGCTCTGAGCGCCGACTCAGAATATTGCATGGTTTGCTTTTTTAGTGAAGCTTTTTTGTAATCTGACACAGCGGTTACATTAAAACCTGTTTGGGCTGCAAGCCCGACACCGGTACACTTATGACAACAGCCAGCTCAAAGTGCAGGGCGCGAAATTAAAAAGATATTTTTTAAAAATATTAACTTTCACACATTAACAAGTCCAATACAGCATATGAAAGGTACACATCTTGTGAATCAAGCCAATATGTCCGATTTTTAAAATGTTTCACAGGGAAGACAAAATATGTAAATCTATTAGCTAACCACGTTAGCAAAAGACACCACTTTTCTAACTCCATCAGTTTCTTACTCCATCACTAGCTATCACAAATTCGACCAAATAAAGAAATAAATAGCCACTAACCAAGAAAAAACTTCATCAGATGACAGTCTGATAACATATTTATTGTATAGCATATGTTTTGTTCGAAAAATTTGCATATTTCAGGTATAAATCATAGTTTACATTTCAGCTACAATCAGAAATTGCACCGAAAGCAGCCATAATATTTACAGACACCAACGTCAAATACCTAATTACTCATCATAAAACATTTCTGAAAAATACATAGTGTACAGCAATTGAAAGACAGGCATCTTGTGATTCCAGACAATATTTCCGATTTATTAAATGTTTTACAGCGAAAACAAAATGTAGCGCTATATTAGCGTAGCCACAATAGCCAGAAACACTTGGGCGCCCACGACCAGTTCACATGCACGACAGATATTAGAAATAGCATCATAAAATGTTTCTTACTTTTGGTGATCTTCCGTCAGAATGTTGGACAAGGTGTCCTTTGTCCAGAAGAGTCGTTGTTTTGATCTGGAACGGCAAATATCCCCTCTTCATTTAGCATGGGCACTTGCCAAGTGGTACGGATCTCTCCAACGTAAACAAAGTCAGAGAACGGAACACGGCAAAACTCCCGAAAAAATTTCAATAATCTGATTAAACTATATTGAAAAAACATACGTTACTATGATATGGTCACATGTATCAAATAAAATCTAAGACGGAGATGTTAGTCGTTCATAACGACAGCTAAACAGAAGGCAATCCCACTGTCCAAGTCGCGCGCTTCAGAGTACCGGAAGTGGACGGTCACGTCAAAGAAATAGCTTTTATTCCACCTCAGACCAAGATAAACACAAAATTTCTTCTCTCACAGCCTCTTGACACCCAGAGGAAGGCGTATGAAGTGTACGTAGACTCTTACGTATCATGACCATGTATAGGCAGGAAGTTGAACAGAGCATATATTTCTGACATTCCACTTCCTGGTCAGGAAAAGTGCTGCATAATGAGTTCTGTTTCACTCAGAGAAATAATTCAAACGGTTTTAGAAACTAGAGAGTGTTTTCTATCCAATAGTAATAATAATATGCATATTGTACGAGCAAGAATTGAGTACGAGGCCGTTTGAAATGGGCATCTTTTATCTGGCTACTCAATACTTTCCCTTGCAGCCATAACAGGTTAAGGAGAAGTGCATCTAAAATTCCATGCATAACAGTTGTATCTTTTAACAATGTTTATTATGAGTATTCCTGTAAATTGATGTGGCTCTGCAAAATCAAAGGATGATTTGGAACTTCTGAACGTAGCGCGCCAATGTAAACTCAGATTTTTGGATATAAATATGAACTTTACCGAACAAAACATACATGTATTGTGTAACATGAAGTCCTATGAGTGTCATCTGATGAAGATCATCAAAGGTTAGTGATTAATCTTATCTATATTTCTGCTTTTTGTTACTCCTCTCTTTGGCTGGAAAAATGGCTGTGTTATTCTGTGAATAGGCACTCACCTAACATAATCGTTTGGTTTGCTTTCGTCGTAAACCCTTTTTGAAATCGGACACTGTGGCTGGATTTACAACAAGTGTATCTTTAAAATGGTGTAAAATACATGTATGTTTGAGGAATTGTAATTATGGGATTTCTGTTGTTTTGAATTTGGCGCCCTGCAGTTTCACTGCCTGTTGAAGAGGTGGGATGCTACGGTCTCACGTACCCTAGAGAGGTTTATCACTTAACCCTCCTGTTGAAGTAGTCCCTGATACATATTTGCACCGCATTACACAGTACAAATATGGATTTATTTGTTTTTTACAAAAACGTTTTTTTTTGCATGAACAACTTTTTATTTGTTTATTCATGCAGTATGGAACTGTGGACTACGTGGACTTAAAAAAGGTTGGACTTATGGTAATGCAGAATGGGTATGATGAACTTATCCTCTTTCTATTTAGGCAAAATGGAACTTTTGGACTATTTGGATGTAATATCAGGTTTTGATTTAGGGGAAGATGAAAATGGGTAAGGCTGACCTTTTTTCTTTATGATTTCTTCTTTATTTAAATTGAAGATTGTAGAAATACCAAGGCTGTTTTTTAAGTTTGATATGATTTGGCCTAATTGTAGAGGTCGGGTATATTATGACTTAAAAGCTGTTATATAGTGCAGCCCTTGTTCGCCGATGTGAACCGGAACAATTAGCTTTTAATAGAAATAATAACACAATCTTATAAATGCATGCTCATATATTGAAAGTGCCAGCATGTCAGCCCAGCCTGCTCAGTTCATTGGTCAGCCCGGCCTGCTCAGTTCATTGGTCAGCCCAGCCTGCTCAGTTCATTGGTCAGCCCAGCCTGCTCAGTTCAGCTATCCAGGACCAGACCAGACCAGACTCTCCTCAGCTCTCCATCAAGCCCCAAAACCGACACTCACTAGACCAGAGCCCTGTCTGTTGTGTTTCTGTTATGGATCTGGCATACAGACCTTACAGGCAGTAGATGGCCTACTCTGCATTAGTCTTTCATTATCTCTCACTTACCTGCTTACTTCAGAAAATAAATATATTTTCTGATTTTTCACTGCATCAGGGTAGCATACGCTAACGTTTCAGCTGATCAAGTGTTCTATCGTGAGCCCCGATGAGCCTTTTGAAGTATGTCTGTGTCTGTCTGTATATCTGTGTGTGTGGATGTGTGTGTGTGTGTGTGTCTGACCAGTGGCCACACCTCTGTCTTTGATGCCCCAGTTGTCAGAGAAATCATCAAACAAATTATTAGTGATTCCAGGTTCATACTACCACCTGGAACAGTTAAATGACGTAACAGAATAGGGGAGGACGGATGGTAAACTAAACCAATCGGAGGACAGAGAACACAGATGGTAAACTAAACCAATCAGAGGCCATCTGGAAGTCTATGAATACTCTGCATTTCGTTGCATCACACAGTGTGTCCCAATAATTTCTCCTTCCTGAAGTGTGCAGTCATTTCACACACTCTTGGAAAAAAAGGGTTCCAAAAGGGTTCTTCGGCTGTCCCCATAGGATAACCCTTTTTGGTTCTAGATAGAACCGTTTTTGGTTCCAGATAGGTTCTACATGGAACCCAAAATAGTTCTATCTGGAACCAAAAACGGTTCTATCTAGAACCAAAAAGCGTTCTTCAAAGGGAGTGTACTCCCCACAAATGTAAAAAAAGCATTGGATTGGCGTAGGCATGGGAGAGAGGGAGTCTTGATATACCATTTATTTCCTTTCAAAAACATGAAGGGATGTAAAGAAGTGCACACTTCCAGAGAAAGGAGAGATTATTGGGACACAGTCACAGAAACGTACATACTTGTCTGACAAACTCTGCCAGACAACCTTCAGACATGAACAATGAATATTCCCTGTCCAAGTGCACTGGTTGTCATAACACCGTCAACAATACTATAACTTATGTTCTTTTACTCTCCGGTAAAGATCCGTAGAGCACAGTGGAAGTGATGCTTTCAGTTTTGGTCTCCGAAGCATCTAAGTGATATTGTAGAAAGTGACAAAGTCGTCTGAGGCAGAAACAACAGAAGACAGCAGAGTCTTGTGGATGAAGCTGTAGTAGCAGTCTGACTAGACAACACAGTTGACATTCAGCAGAGTCTTGTGGATAAAGCTGTAGTAGCAGTCTGACTAGACAACACAGTTGACATTCAGCAGAGTCTTGTGGATAAAGCTGTAGTAGCAGTCTGACTAGACAACACAGTTGACATTCAGGATGCTGTGGGTTTTATTACATGTTATAAAACACAGCTTGTGATATTTATCATGTATAGGTCATGTATAGACCAAGTATAGATCACATATAGATCACATGTAGATTGTGTATAGATCACATGTAGATCACATATAGATCACATGTAGATCACATGTAGATCACATGTACAGATCACATGTATAGATCACATATAGATCACATGTATAGATCAAGTATAGATCACATGTAGATCACATATAGATCACATATAGATCACATGTATAGATCAAGTATAGATCACATATAGATCACATATAGATCACATGTATAGCTCAAGTATAGATCAACATGTCGATCACATATAGATCACATATAGATCACATGTATAGATCAAGTATAGATCACATATAGATCACATATAGATCCCATGTATAGCTCAAGTATAGATCACATATAGATCACATGTATAGATCATGTGTAGATCACATGTATAGATCACATATAGATCACATGTATAGATCACATGTAGATCACATGTAGATCACATATAGATCACATATAGATCACATGCATAGCTCAAGTATAGATCACATATAGATCACATGTATAGATCAAGTATAGATCACATATAGATCACATGTATAGATCAAATCAAAATCAAATCAAATCAAGTTTATTTTATATAGCCCTTCGTACATCAGCTAATATCTCGAAGTGCTGTACAGAAACCCAGCCTAAAACCCCAAACAGCAAGCAATGCAGGTGTAGAAGCACGGTGGCTAGGAAAAACTCCCTAGAAAGGCCAAAACCTAGGAAGAAACCTAGAGAGGAACCAGGCTATGAGGGGTGGCCAGTCCTCTTCTGGCTGTGCCGGGTGGAGATTATAACAGAACATGGCCAAGATGTTCAAAATGTTCATAAGTGACAAGCATGGTCAAATAATAATCAGGAATAAATGTCAGTTGGCTTTTCATAGCCGATCATTAAGAGTTGAAAACAGCAGGTCTGGGACAGGTAGGGGTTCCATGACCGCAGGCAGAACAGTTGAAACTGGAATAGCAGCAAGGCCAGGTGGACTGGGGACAGCAAGGAGTCATCATGCCCGGTAGTCCTGACGTATGGTTCTAGGGCTCAGGTTCTCCGAGAGAGAGAAAGAAAGAGAGAAGGAGAGAATTAGAGAGAGCATACTTAAATTCACACAGGACACTGGATAAGACAGGAGAAGTACTCCAGATATAACCAACTGACCCTAGCCCCCCGACACATAAACTACTGCAGCATAAATACTGGAGGCTGAGACAGGAGGGGTCAGGAGACACTGTGGCCCCATCCGATGATACCCCCGGACAGGGCCAAACAGGAAGGATATAACCCCACCCACTTTGCCAAAGCACAGCCCCCGCACCACTAGAGGGAAATCTTCAACCACCAACTTACAATCCTGAGACAAGGCCGAGTATAGCCCACAAAGATCTCCACCACAGCACAAACCAAGGGGGGGCGCCAACCCAGACAGGAAGATCACGTCAGTAACTCAACCCACTCAAGTGACGCACCCCTCCTAGGGACGGCATGAAAGAGCATCAAGTATAGATCACATATAGATCACATATAGATCACATGTATAGCTCAAGTATAGATCACATATAGATCACATATAGATCACATAGGGATCACATATAGATCACATGTATAGCTCAAGTATAGATCACATATAGATCACATGTATAGATCATGTGTAGATCAGTTGGTAGAGCATGGTGCAATGCCAGGGTCGTGAGTTTGATTCCTGCTGGGGCCAACCAATAGAAAAAACGTCTGCTAAATGACATGTTATTACATTATTACTATGTACAGATGATGTGTATCTGTAGTGTAGAGAGCAGTAGTAAGATGTAGCCCATCTTACATGCTGCTTTGTGGTCCAGGAGGACACTTCTGCTTTCCTTTCTGTCCCTTCTAATCAGGGTCTATTCACAATCTAATCAAGGTCTAATCAGGAAGTAATTTATATGTGGGACACCAGGTGAACACAGCACACACACCATCTACCTCGGGTGGACCCAGTGAGCCCGCGGTCACACACACACACACACACACACACACACACACACACACACACACACACACACACACACACACACACACACACACACACACACACACACACACACACACACACACACACACACACACACACACACACGTACGTTCAAACCCCAATTCCTCTGAACATACTGGTGAACTAAACCACATTACTCAGAGGATTGTAACATTCACACACGGACACTCATGTCAACCCTTTCTTCCTTCCCCTCACCGAATATAGATACTGTAGCACTGTAACACTCCAAAGGATTGTATTACATTTCTCATACAGGATTATGGACCCCCAGTGACATTAATAAACACAGATTGCCTGTATTTGAATTTTACGCAGATTGAAGATCACTCATATTTAACCCCCTTCCTCCTCTTTCTCCCCGGAATTAAATGTATAGCACTATATCTACACTACAAACGCCGACCGTATTTTCTTCCAAGAGAACTCTCCTCGGTTATCGTCACAACCGTATATATCTCCCCGCAAGTGGATACCAAGACGGCCCTCAAGGAACTTCACTGGACTTTATGCAAACTGGAAACCATATATCCTGAGGGCATTTATTGTAGCTGGGGATTTTAACCTGTTTGGCGTGCAAGCCCGACGTCGGTACACTTATGACAACAGCCACTTCAAGTGCAGGGCGCGAAATTCAAAAGATATTTTTTTTAAATATTTAACTTTCACACATTAACAAGTCCAATACAGCATATGAAAGGTACACATCTCGTGAATCCAGCCAACATGTCCGATTTTTAAAATGTTTTACAGGGAAGACAAAATATGTAAATCTATTAGCTAACCACGTTAGCAAAAGACTCCACTTTTATTACTCCATCAGTTTTTGACTCCATCAGTAGCTATCACAAATTCGGCCAAATAAAGATATAAATAGCCACTAACCAAGAAACAACCTCATCAGATGACAGTCTGATAACATATTTATTGTATAGCATATGTTTTTTTTTTCGAAAAATGTGCATATTTCAGGTATAAATCATAGTTTACATTGCAGCTACATTCAGAAATTGCACCGAAAGCAGCCATAATATTTACAGACACCAACGTCAAATACCTAATTACTCATCATAAAACATTTCTGAAAAATACATAGTGTACAGCAAATGAAAGACAGGCATCTTGTGATGCCAGACAATATTTCCGATTTATTAAGTGTTTTACAGCGAAAACAAAATGTAGCGTTAAATTAGTTTAGCACAATAGCCAGAAACACTTGGGCGCCGGCGACTACGACAGATATATGAAACAACATCATAAAATGGGTCTTACTTTTGCTGATCTTTCATCAGAATGTTGAACAAGGTGTCCTTTGTCCAGATGAGTCGTTGGATTCAGAATGGCAACTTTCTCTCTCCATTTAGCAAGCGCGCTAGCCGTGTTGCACGGATCTCTCCATGTAAACAAACGGAAGAGAACGGAACACGGCAAAACTCCCGAAAAAATTTCAATAATCTGATGAAACTATATTGAAAAAACATACTTTACGATGATATGGTGACATGTATCAAATAAAATCAAAGCCGGAAATAATAGTCGCCTATAACGTCAGCAAAACAAAAGGCAACCCCACTGTCCAAATCGCGTTCTTCAGAGTACCGGAAATGGGGTACACGTCATTCCAAGAGGATTTATTCCATCCCAGATCGAGATAATCACCTCATTTCTTCTCTCACAGCCTTCTTGACACCCAGAGGAAGGTGTATGACGTGCATGTATACTAATAGCTCTTGTGCCCATTTATAGGCAGGAAGAGGAAGAAAGCATCGATTTCAGACTTTGAACTTCCGGGTCAGGAAAAGTGCTGCAGAATGAGTTCTGTTTCACTCAGAGAAATAATTCAAACGGTTTTAGAAACTAGAGAGTGTTTTCTATCCAATAGTAATAATAATATGCATATTGTACGAGCAAGAATTGAGTACGAGGCCGTTTGAAATGGACACATTTTATCAGGCTACTCAATACTGCCCCTTGCAGCCATAAGAAGTGTTAACAAAGCTAATTTGAGAACAAGGCTACCTAAATTCTATCAGCATATCGATTGCAGGACACGAGCGAGTAACATGCTCGACCATTGCTACTCTAACTTCCGCGATGCATACAAGGCCCTCCCCCGCCCTCCTTTTGGCAAATCTGACCACGACTCCATCTTGTTGCTGACCTCCTATTGGCAGAAACTAAACAGGAAGCTTCCGTGCATAGGTCTATCCAACGCTGGTCTGACCAATTGGATAAAATCAATTTGGATAAAATCTAAAATTACTTTTTTGGTGCACACATGAATGCACACACCCACAGTCTCTCAAGTGAGCCAGCAGACACGTGCACACACAGAAACTCTCAAGCTGTCTCTGTCTCTCCAGCAAGATGGATATATTGTCACAGGGGTATATCAACTAGAGTTCAAATTGGCTCATAACAGTACAGCAATTCACAGGGTTCCTATTATTGAATTTGAAACCAATTTATTCATTTCATGACAGTAGGAACAATCTAATTGGCCAATACAGAGTCTCCTTGGGGGATGGAGACAGAATTAAGAAATGTTGTATAGAGTCTGATCTGGAGCATATCTCCCTGGGGGACGGAGACAGAATAAAGGATTCAAGTATAGAGTCTGGTATGGAGAGTATCTCCCTGGGGGACGGAGACAGAATAAAGGATTAAAGTATAGAGTCTGGTCTGGAGAGTATCTCCCTGGGGGACGGAGACAGAGTAAAATATTAAAGTATAGAGTCTGGTCTGGAGAGTATCTCCCTGGGGGACGGAGACAGAATAAAGGATTAAAGTAGTGCATCCCCCTATCCACCCACAAAGACACACACACATTGTCACGCTCGTTTGAATGATTGGACCAAGGCGCAGCGTGCGTAGAATTCCACATGTTTAATAAATATGAAATTCACCAAACATACACAGCTAAATACATGCAGGCATATACACACACACACACACACACACACACACACACACACACACACACACACACACACACACACACACACACACACACACACAGATATCCTCCCACCCACACACACTTCAAGGAGGTGGAGGTGGGTGTGTGAAAAGGTCTCATGTCCCAGAGAGATGTGGTGGGAGGAGCACGGAGGGAGGAGGGAGGAAACAGGAACGAGGGGGGAAGAGGGAGGAGGGAGGAGGGAGGAGGGAAGAGGGAAGAGGGAAGAGGGAAGATGGAGGAGGCAGGAGGAAGGAGGCAGGAGGCAGGAGGAAGGAGAGGAAGATTAAGAGGGTAAATACGAGGCATGGCTACCCTTAGAGGGATGGAGAGTGTAGGAAGAGGAGGGGGAGATAAAGAGGGGAAATATGAGGCATGGCTACCCTTAGAGGGATGGAGAGTGTAGGAAGAGGAAGGGGAGATAAAGAGGGGAAATATGAGGCATGGCTATCCTTAGAGGGATGGAGAGTGGAAGAGGAGGGGGAGATAAAGAAGGGAAATATGAGGCATGGCTATCCTTAGAGGGATGGAGAGTGGAGGAAGAGGAGGGGGAGATAAAGAGAGAGATGAGTTGGGGAGGGAGGACGAGAGAGGGGATGTGGAGAAATAGAGGGGTGGGGATAGGAAGATGGTGGAGATAGAGGATATAGAGAAAAGGATGGGCGAAGAGAGAAAGAGAGTAAGACATTACCAGGAGTATACCTTTTATAGATTTTATAAAGTAGTTAAATTGATTGCTAGAGCGCCGACTTTATGATGGATCTGAACCAGTTAATGACTGATGTGTACTAACATGGCAGAGGGCTTAGCTTCCCATCTGTCTTACAGAGTCAGGGGAAACAGACGGGTTGGAGAAAATGGATAGAGTAAGGGAGAGAGAGAGATAGAGAGAGAAACATATATAGAAGAGATGAAAGCTAGAACGTGTCAGAGAGACAGAGTAAATGAGTGCACTGGAGAATCTATCTATTCTTGTTGTTTAAGGACTAAATTACTATTGTGCATCAGCGGGTTGGCGGCTACGAAATGCCTGCTATTATTTTTATTTCCTCTCCCAATTTCTGTTCCTGGAGGACTTCTTGATACAGCCCGATTTAACGTCTCTCCAGGATTAATATGGGCTCTATCCTCAAATAAAAGACAAGTAGGAAGAGAGACCAACCCTGGAGTAAAAGACAGGTAGGGAGAGAGACCAACCTGGAGTAAAAGACAGGTAGGGAGAGAGACCAGCCTGGAGTAAAAGACAGGTAGGGAGAGAGACCAACCTGGAGTAAAATCAATCAATCAATCAAGTTTATTTTATATAGCCCTTCGTACATCAGCTAATATCTCGAAGTGCTGTACAGAAACCCAGCCTAAAACCCCAAACAGCTAGTAATGCAGTTGTAGAAGCACGGTGGCTAGGAAAAACTCCCTAGAAAGGCCAAAACCTAGGAAGAAACCTAGAGAGGAACCAGGCTATGAGGGGTGGCCAGTCCTCTTCTGGCTGTGCCGGGTGGAGATTATAACAGAACTATGCCAAGATGTTCAAAAATGTTCATAAGTGACAAGCATGGTCAAATAATAATCATGAATAATTTTCAGTTGGCTTTTCATAGCCGATCATTAAGAGTTGAAAAACAACAGGTCTGGGACAGGTGGCGGTTCCATAACCGCAGGCAAAACAGCTGAAACTGGAATAGCAGCAAGGCCAGGCGGACTGGGGACAGCAAGGAGTCACCACGCCCGGTAGTCCCGACGTATGGTCCTAGGGCTCAGGTCCTCCGAGAGAAAGAAAGAGAGAAGGAGAAAATTAGAGAGAGCCAAGATTGTCAAAATGTTCATAAATGACAAGCATGGTCAAATAATAATCAGGAATAAATGTCAGTTGGCTTTTCATAGCCGATCATTAAGAGTTGAAAACAGCAGGTCTGGGACAGGTAGGGGTTCCGTAACCGCAGGCAGAACAGTTGAAACTGGAATAGCAGCAAGGCCAGGCGGACTGGGGACAGCAAGGAGTCATCATGCCCGGTAGTCCTGACGTATGGTCCTAGGGCTCAGGTTCTCAGAGAGAGAGAAAGAAAGAGAGAACGAGAGAATTAGAGAGAGCATACTTAAATTCACACAGGACACTGGATAAGACAGGAGAAGTACTCCAGGTATAACCAACTGACCCTAGCCCCCCGACATATAAACTACTGCAGCATAAATACTGGAGGCTGAGACAGGAGCGGTCAGGAGACACTGTGGCCCCATCCGAAGATACCCCCGGACAGGGCCAAACAGGAAGGATATAACCCCACCCACTTTGCCAAAGCACAGCCCCCGCACCACTAGAGGGAAATCTTCAACCACCAACTTACAATCCTGAGACAAGGCCGAGTATAGCCCACAAAGATCTCCACCACAGCACAAACCAAGGGGGGGCGCCAACCCAGACAGGAAGATCACGTCAGTAACTCAACCCACTCAAGTGACGCACCCCTCCTAGGGACGGCATGAAAGAGCACCAGTAAGCCAGTGACTCAGCCCCTGTAATAGGGTTAGAGGCAGAGAATCCCAGTGGAGAGAGGGGAACCGGCCAGGCAGAGACAGCAAGGGCGGTTCGTTGCTCCAGAGCCTTTCCGTTCACCTTCACACTCCTGGGCCAGACTACACTCAATCATATGACCTACTGAAGAGATAAGTCTTCAGTAAAGACTTAAAGGTTGAGACCGAGTCTGCGTCTCTCACATGGGTAGGCAGACTGTTCCATAAAAATGGAGATCTATAGGAGAAAGCCCTGCCTCCCGCTGTTTGCTTAGAAATTCTAGGGACAATTAGGAGGCCTGCGTCTTGTGACCGTAGCGTACGTATAGGTATGTACGGCAGGACCAACTCGGAAAGATAGGTAGGAGCAAGCCCATGTAACGCTTTATAGGTTAACAGTAAAACCTTGAAATCAGCCCTTGCCTTAACAGGAAGCCAGTGTAGGGAAGCTAGCACTGGAGTAATATGATCAAATTTCTTGGTTCTAGTCAGGATTCTAGCAGCCGTATTTAGCACTAACTGAAGTTTATTTAGTGCTTTATCCGGGTAGCCGGAAAGTAGAGCATTGCAGTAGTCTAACCTAGAAGTAACAAATGCATGGATTAATTTTTCTGCATAATTTTTGGACAGAAAATTTCTGATTTTTGCAATGTTACGTAGATGGAAAAAAGCTGTCCTTGAAACAGTCTTGATATGTTCGTCAAAAGAGAGATCAGGGTCAAGAGTAACGCCGAGGTCCTTCACAGTTTTATTTGAGACGACTTTACAACCATCAAGATGAATTGTCAGATTTAACAGAAGATCTCTTTGTTTCTTGGGACCTAGAACAAGCATCTCTGTTTTGTCCGAGTTTAAAAGTAGAAAGTTTTCAGCCATCCACTTCCTTATGTCTGAAACACAGGCTTCTAGCGAGGGCAATTTTGGGGCTTCACCATGTTTCATTGAAATGTACAGCTGTGTGTCATCCGCATAGCAGTGAAAGTTAACATTATGTTTTCGAATAACATCCCCAAGAGGTAAAATATATAGTGAAAACAATAGTGGTCCTAAAACGGAACCTTGAGGAACACCGAAATGTACAGTTGATTTGTCAGAGGACAAACCATTCACAGAGACAAACTGATATCTTTCCGATAGGTAAGATCTAAACCAGGCCAGAACTTGTCCGTGTAGACCAATTTGGGTTTCCAGTCTCTCCAAAAGAATGTGGTGATCGATGGTGTCAAAGGCAGCACTAAGGTCTAGTAGCACGAGGACAGATGCAGAGCCTCGGTCTGACGCCATTAAAAGGTCATTTACCACCTTCACAAGTGCAGTCTCAGTGCTATGATGGGGTCTAAAACCAGACTGAAGCATTTCGTATACATTGTTTGTCTTCAGGAAGGCAGTGAGTTGCTGCGCAACAGCTTTTTCTAAAATTTTTGAGAGGAATGGAAGATTCGATATAGGCCGATAGTTTTTTATATTTTCCGGGTCAAGGTTTGGCTTTTTCAAGAGAGGCTTTATTACTGCCACTTTTAGTGAGTTTGGTACACATCCGGTGGATAGAGAGCTGTTTATTATGTTCAACATAGGAGGGCCAAGCCAAAGACAAGTAGGGAGAGAGATCAACCTGGAGTAAAAGACAGGAAGGGAGAGAGACCAACCTGGAGTAAAAGACAGGAAGGGAGAGAGACCAACCTGGAGTAAAAGACAGAAAGGGAGAGAGATCAACCTGGAGTAAAAGACAGGAAGGTAGAGAGACCAACCTGGAGTAAAAGACAGGAAGGGAGATAGACCAATCTGGAGTAAAAGACAGGAAGGGAGAGAGACCAACCTGGAGTAAAAGACAGGTAGGGAGAGAGACCAACCTGGAGTAAAAGACAGGTAGGGAGAGAGACCAACCTGGAGTAAAAGACAGGTAGGGAGAGAGACCAACCTGGAGTAAAAGACAGGTAGGGAGAGAGACCAACCTGGAGTAAAAGACAGGTAGGGAGAGAGATCAACCTGAAGTAAAAGACAGGAAGGGAGAGAGACCAACCTGGAGTAAAAGACAGGAAGGGAGAGAGACCAACCTGGAGTAAAAGACAGAAAGGGAGAGAGATCAACCTGGAGTAAAAGACAGGGAGAGAGACCAACCTGGAGTAAAAGACAGGAAGGGAGAGAGACCAATCTGGAGTAAAAGACAGGAAGGGAGAGAGACCAACCTGGAGTAAAAGACAGGAAGGGAGAGAGACCAACCTGGAGTAAAAGACAGGAAGGGAGAGAGACCAACCTGGAGTAAAAGACAAGTAGGGAGAGAGACCAACCTGGAGTAAAAGACAGGTAGGGAGAGAGACCAACCTGGAGTAAAAGACAGGAAGGGAGAGAGACCAACCTGGAGTAAAATACAGGTAGGGAGAGAGACCAACCTGGAGTAAAAGACAGGTAGGGAGAGAGACCAACCTGGAGTAAAAGACAGGAAGGGAGAGAGACCAACCTGGAGTAAAAGACAGGAAGGGAGAGAGACCAACCTGGAGTAAAAGACAGGAAGGGAGAGAGACCAACCTGGAGTAAAAGACAGGAAGGGAGAGAGACCAACCTGGAGTAAAAGACAAGTAGGGAGAGAGACCAACCTGGAGTAAAAGACAGGTAGGGAGAGAGACCAACCTGGAGTAAAAGACAGAAAGGGAGAGAGATCAACCTGGAGTAAAAGACAGGAAGGGAGAGAGACCAACCTGGAGTAAAAGACAGGAAGGGAGAGAAACAATCTGGAGTAAAAGACAGGAAGGGAGAGAGACCAACCTGGAGTAAAAGACAGGAAGGGAGAGAGACCAACCTGGAGTAAAAGACAGGAAGGGAGAGAGACCAACCTGGAGTAAAAGACACGTAGGGAGAGAGACCAACCTGGAGTAAAAGACAGGTAGGGAGAGAGACCAACCTGGAGTAAAAGACAGGAAGGGAGAGAGACCAACCTGGAGTAAAAGACAGGTAGGGAGAGAGACCAACCTGGAGTAAAAGACAGGTAGGGAGAGAGACCAACCTGGAGTAAAAGACAGGAAGGGAGAGAGACCAACCTGGAGTAAAAGACAGGAAGGGAGAGAGACCAACCTGGAGTAAAAGACAGGAAGGGAGAGAGACCAATCTGGAGTAAAAGACAGGAAGGGAGAGAGACCAATCTGGAGTAAAAGACAGGAAGGGAGAGAGACCAACCTGGAGTAAAAGACAGGAAGGGAGAGAGACCAACCTGGAGTAAAAGACAGGAAGGGAGAGAGACCAACCTGGAGTAAAAGACACGTAGGGAGAGAGACCAACCTGGAGTAAAAGACAGGTAGGGAGAGAGACCAACCTGGAGTAAAAGACAGGAAGGGAGAGAGACCAACCTGGAGTAAAAGACAGGTAGGGAGAGAGACCAACCTGGAGTAAAAGACAGGTAGGGAGAGAGACCAACCTGGAGTAAAAGACAGGAAGGGAGAGAGACCAACCTGGAGTAAAAGACAGGAAGGGAGAGAGACCAACCTGGAGTAAAAGACAGGAAGGGAGAGAGACCAACCTGGAGTAAAAGACAAGTAGGGAGAGAGACCAACCTGGAGTAAAAGACAGGTAGGGAGAGAGACCAACCTGGAGTAAAAGACAGGTAGGGAGAGAGACCAACCTGGAGTAAAAGACAGGAATTGAGAGAGACCAACCTGGAGTAAAAGACAGGAAGGGAGAGAGACTAACCTGGAGTTAAAGACAGGAAGGGAGAGAGACCAACCTGGAGTAAAAGACAGGTAGGGAGAGAGACCAACCTGGAGTAAAAGACAGGAAGGGAGAGAGACCAACCTGGAGTAAAAGACAAGTAGGGAGAGAGACCAACCTGGAGTAAAAGACAGGTAGGGAGAGAGACCAACCTGGAGTAAAAGACAGGAAGGGAGAGAGACCAACCTGGAGTAAAAGACAGGAAGGGAGAGAGACCAATCTGGAGTAAAAGACAGGTAGGGAGATAGACCAATCTGGAGTAAAAGACAGGAAGGGAGAGAGACCAACCTGGAGTAAAAGACAGGAAGGGAGAGAGACCAACCTGGAGTAAAAGACAGGAAGGGAGAGAGACCAACCTGGAGTAAAAGACAGGTAGGGAGAGAGACCAACCTGGAGTAAAAGACAGGAAGGGAGAGAGACCAACCTGGAGTAAAAGACAGGAAGGGAGAGAGACCAACCTGGAGTAAAAGACAGGAAGGGAGAGAGACCAACCTGGAGTAAAAGACAGGAAGGGAGAGAGACCAACCTGGAGTAAAAGACAGGTAGGGAGAGAGACCAACCTGGAGTAAAAGACAGGAAGGGAGAGAGACCAACCTGGAGTAAAAGACAGGAAGGGAGAGCGACCAACCTGGAGTAAAAGACAGGTAGGGAGAGAGACCAACCTGGAGTAAAAGACAGGTAGGGAGAGAGACCAACCTGGAGTAAAAGACCCCATCCCCATCCACAACACCTAGGCAAAACCAACACCTTCTTGAAGGTAACAGCGCTCACTGTTGCACCTAGTGGTCGATTTACACGTCATCCCCCGACGTCCCCAGACATGGATGGACGTCAATACTGACCTGGCTGAGAGAGACATACTCTATTGACCCTGAGTGGGAGTCAGTGAAAAACTGGCCTGTGCTGTACCATGCTTAGGCAGTAGAGTTATCACACTGCCAGCTCCCAGGCTCTAGGGAGCAGGCCCCAAACACTGAGTCCACACAGGAAGCCCACACAGGAAGCCCACACAGGAAGCCCATGGGGAGCGTTGCTGCACAGCTATTTTCAGGTCTCTCCAGAGATGTTCGATCGGGTTCAAGTCCGGGCTCTAGCTGGGCCACTCAAGGACCTTTAGAGACTTGTCCCGAAGCCACTCCTGCATTGTCTTGGCTGTGTGCTTAGGGTCATTGTCCTGTTGGAAGGTGAACCTTCGCCCCAGTCTCAGGTCCTGAGTGCTCTGGAGCAGGTTTTCATCAAGGATCTCTCTGTACTTTGCTCCATTCGTCTTTGCCTCGATCCTGACTAGTCTCCCAGTCCCTGCTGCTGAAAAACATCCCCACAGCATGATGCTGCCGCCACCGTGCTTCACCGTAGGGATGGCGCCAGGTTTCCTCCAGATGTGACGCTTGGCATTCAGGCTAAGGAGTTCAATCTTGGTTTCATCAGACCAAAAATCTTGTTTCTTATGGTTTTAGAGTCTTTAGGGGCCTTTTGGCAAACTCCAAGCGGGCTGTCATGTGCCCTTTACTGAGGAGTGGCTTCCGTCTGGCTACTCTACCATAAAGGCATGATTGGTGGAGTGCTGCAGATATGGCTGTCCTTCTGGAAGGTTCTCCCATCTCCACAGAGGAAGTCTGGAGCTCTGTCAGAGTGACCATAGGGTTCTTAGTTACCTCCCTGACCAAGGCCCTTCTCCCCTGATTGCTCAGTTTGGCGGCCAGCGCTAGGAAGAGTCTTGGTGGTTCCAAACTTCTTTCATTTAAGAATGGAGGCCACTGTGTTCTTGGGGACCTTCAATGCTGCAGACATTTTTTGGTACCCTTCCCCAGATTTGTGCCCCGACACAATCCTGTCTCGAAGCTCTACGGACAATTCCTTCGACATCATGGCTTGGTTTTTGCTCTGACATACCATTGTCAACTGTGGGACCCTATATAGACAGGATTGTGTCTTTCCAAATGAATTTACCACAGGTGGACTCCAATCCAGTTGTAGAAACATCTCAAGGATTATCAAAGGAAACAGGATGCACCTGAGCTCAATTACGAGTCTCATAACAAAGAGTCTGAATACTTATGTAAATCAAGTATTTCTGTTTTTATTTTTAATACATTTGCAAACATTTCTAAAAACCTGTTTTTGCTTTGTCATTATGTGGTATTGTATGTAGATTGCTGAGGAAAACATTTTATTTAATCCATTTCAGAATAAGGCTGTAACGTAACAAAATGTGGAAGAATAGAAGTGATCTGAATACTTTCCGAAGGCACTGTATATACAGGCATGATAACCCCCACCTTGACAGGTAGTAAACAGTGCAGGGCTCCTGTTAGTACAGTGGCTATTATATTGTGGAGTGAATTCCAATAACGCAACTGTTTGGAGCTGAATTAATCGGACATTCACGCGTCATATTGTTATAAATACATTTGGTTGAATGGTCAATTTTTTTTTTTTTTTTATACATACATGTACGTTCACATGTTGAACGGTTCACTCATGGCATTTATCATTCCTCACACACACACACACTAGGTGCACAATACCAAACTACCTAATTGTGATTCATCGTCATAGTGTAATCATGGCTTGAACTATAAACAACCATTTTAGTGGTTCCCGTTGAGAGCGAAGTAAATGCCAGATTTAATGACTGGATATATAATGTATAATGTGGCTGTGAAGTTGAATTTGTCTTAGAGATTAGCTAACTGTTGGAGGCTCTGCTAAGTGGCTACGTCATCTCATATGTAATTTATGAGCCAACTCTTTCAAGTAAACGTATTACTCAGCTGCTCCTACCAGGTCTCACAGTCTCACTTCAGAATTAGACATTCATCCATGTTTGTCAAACGTCACATTTCAAAATGTTTAAGGTTAAGGTTAAGTTCCAGCCAGGTCACCCTTGATACAAGTCAATGTTAGACGTCCATCCACGTCTGAGGACATCGGGAGATGATGTGGAAAGTGGCCACTAGGGGGCAACAGTGAGTACTGTTACCTTCAAGTAGATAAGTTCTGCCTCTGGGGCAAAGGGTTGCATGTTTGAATCCAGAGATGCAAAGATGTGATTGAGATTTTTGTTTTATGCCTATCCCTAACCTTAACCATTACATTATCCTTTCAGAGTTAATGTCTAACCTTAAGATTTCTGAGTTAATGCTTAAACTTAACCCTAAACCAAGAAATAGGAGTTAATGTCTAACCTTAATCTTAAACAATTCAAAATGTGACATTTGAAGAATGATGAATCAACATCTAATTCTGACGTGAGACTGTGAGACCTTGATGTAAGTTCAGGCATTAGCACCAAATTCTTAAGGTTACGCATTAACTCCGAATGGTTAAGGTTAAGCATTAACTCTGAATGGTTAAGGTTAAGCATTAACTCCGAATGGTTAAGGTTAAGCATTAACTCCGAAAGGTTAAGCATTAACTCCGAATGGTTAAGGTTAGGCATTAACTCCGAATGGTTAAGTTAATGTTACTCTCAACCTTTGGAATCAGATGCTTATGCTCATCCACAATCCTCAACGCTCCATCAAAACCGAAACCTACTTGAAGGTAACAGTGCTCACTGTTGCCCCTAGTGGCTGGTTTCAGACGTGGATTGACGTCTAATACTGATTTATAGGGTGACCTGGCTGGATACTATACGTGGTCAAGTAACTAGTTTTGAATTTGGTGCTTTTAGGGCCACCATTTGTAAAATATTAAGACTCAATGAATGTCATGGTACACGTAGTAGTACAGGTGGTGATGTCCAGTCTTCTAGTTGAGTCTCGCCATCTAGTGGGAAAATAGGGGCATGACAACATCAGAGAAACAGCATCTGCTGTGCAATAGAGGGATGAGAGGCCTCCACTCCATGTGTTATGGGTTTTCTCTAAGTTCTGTATTGATGCATGATATATCATTTTTACCAAAGTAAGTATTCGTTTTGCAAAAGTAGTGGTCTCAAACTCCCGGCTCACAAACCACATCAGGCCCACAAGCCACTTTTGGTGGCCTGTGGGTAGCGAGTTTGGGACCACTGCACTATGGTCACTTTATTTTCCTCTCTCCTCTTTCTTTGTTCCCCAGATGGTTGTCAAGTGAAGTCCACTCTTGACCAGGTATAAAGAATATTATCTCTCTGTATAACATAATAATAGTATAAAGAATATTATCTCTCTGTATAACATAATAATAGTATAAAGAATATTATCTCTCTGTATAACATAATAATAGTATAAAGAATATTTTCTATCTGTATAACATAATAACAGTATAAAGAATATTATCTCTCTGTATTCGAGTGGCCACTCCTGGCTAACGTCACTGTCCCGAAGCAAGAACCAATTAGCCTGGAGCTAGCCTTGCTAGGCCCATCTCCCGGCTAGCCAAAGAGGTCCATCAGCCACTACTTGGGCAACAATACCTCTTTTTGCCAGCTGGCTTGGACCCCCACCGACACATCACGACTGAACCACCGACGTGATTCGCCCGGTGGGGTTTTTCTCAACAGGCTCCGCCGTTGCTTCGTCCCCTGAAATCACATCCGCTAGCATGCTAGCCGTGGCCTGCTAGCTGTCCAGAGCACATCGGACTGTTAGCTTAAGAGGCCCACCGGACAAATTCTTTGGCCGCTATACCTATTCTGCCAATTGGCCTGTAACAGCACGAGGGCGCCACAACAGACTTTCTTGCGTCGCGACGTCCCTCCAAGGCCCTTCTGTTAGCTTGCTAGCCCCGGCCCGCAAGCTGCCTGAAGCCACTCACTGGACTCCTATGATCACTCGGCTACGCATGCCTCTCGCTAACGTCAATATGCCTTGTCCATTGCTGTTTTGGTTAGTATTTATTGCCTTATTTCGCTGTAGAGCCTCTAGCCCTGCTCAATATGCCTTATTTAACACTTTAGTTCCACCTACCACACATGCAGTGGCATCACCTGGTTTAAATGATATTTATAGGGACAATATTTCTTTCATCGTCACTCTATGCACAGGTTTACCCTCACTGTATCCACATCCTACCATACCTTTGTCTGTACATTATGCTTTGAATCTATTCTACCGTGCCCAGAAATCTGCTCATTTTACTCTCTGTTCTGAGCGTACTAGACGACCAGTTATTTTAGCCTTTAGCCGTACCCTACTCCTCCTCTGTTCCTCTGGTGATGTGGAGGTCAATCCAGGCCCTGCAGTGCCTAGCTCCACTCCCATTCCCCAGGCGCAATCATTTGTTGACTTCTGTAAGCGTAAAAGCCTTGGTTTCATGCATGTTAACATTAGAAGCCTCCTCCCTAAGTTTGTTTTATTCACTGCCCTAGCAAACTCTGCCAACCCGGATGTCCTAGCCGTGTCTGAATCCTGGCTCAGGAAGACCACCAAAAACCCTGACATTTCCATCCCTATCTATAACATTTTCCGACAAGATAGAACTGCCAAAGGGGGCGGTGTTGCAATCTACTGCAGAGATAGCCTGCAGAGTTCTGTCTTACTATCCAGGTCTGTATCCAAACAATCCGAGCTTCTACTTTTAAAAATCTACCTTTCCAGAAACAAGTCTCTCACCGTTGCCGCTTGCTATAGACCATCCTCTGCCCCCAGCTGTGCCCTGGATACCATATGTGAACTGATTGCCCTCCATCTATCTTCAGAACTCGTGCTGCTAGGTGACCTAAACTGGGACATGCTTAACACCCTGGCCATCTACAATCTAAGCTTGATGACCTCAATCTCTCACAAATTATCAATGAACCCATCAGGTACAACCCCAAATCCGTAAACACGGGCACCCTCATAGATATCATCCTAACCAACTTGCCCTCCAAATATACCTCTGCTGTTTTCAACCAAGATCTCAGCGATCACTGCCTCATTGCCTGCATCCGTAACGGGTCTGCTGTCAAACGACCACCCCTGATCACAATCAAACGCTCCCTAAAACACTTCAGCGAGCAGGCCTTCCTAAACGACCTGGCCCTGGTATCCTGGAAGGATATTGACCTCATCCCATCAGTAGAGGATGCCTGGTCATTCTTTAAAAGTGCCTTCCTCACCATCTTAAATAAGCATGCCCCTTTAAAAAAAAATTGAACCAGGAACAGATATAGACCTTGGTTCTCTCCAGACCTGACTGCCCCTGACCAGCACAAACCCATCCTGTGGCATTCTGCATTAGCATCGAATAGCCTCCGTGATATGCACCTTTTCAGGGAAGTTAGGAACAAATATACACAGGCAGTTAGGAAAGCTAAAGCTAGCTTTTTCAAGCAGAAATTTGCATCCTGTAGCACAAACTCCAAAAGGCTCTGGGACACTGTAAAGTCCATGGAGAATAATAGCACCTCCTCCCAGCTGCACACTGCACTGAGGCTAGGAAACACTGTCACAACCGATAAATCCACTATAATTGAGAATTTCAATAGGCATTTTTCTACGGCTGGCCATGCTTTCCATCTGGCTACCTCGGTCAACAGCCCTGCACTCCCCACAGCAACTCACCCAAGCCTCCCCCATTTCTCCTTCACCCAAATCCAGATAGCTGACGTTCTAAAAGAACTGCAAAACCTGGACCCCTACAAATCAGCCGGGCTAGACAATCTGGACCCTCTCTTTTTAAAATGATCTGCCGAAATTGTTACAACACCTATTACTAGCCTGTTCAACCCTTCTTTCATATCGTCTGAGATTCCCAAAGATTGTAAAGCTGCCGCGATCATCCCCCTCTTCAAAGGTGGAGACACACTAGACCAAAATTGCTACAGACCTATATCTATCCTACCCTGCCTTTCTAAGGTCTTCGAAAGCCAAGTCAACAAACAGATTACCGACCATTTCGAATCCCACCGTACCTTCTCCGCTATGCAATCTGGTTTCAGAGCTGGTCATGGGTGCACCTCAGCCACACTCAAGGTCCTAAACGATATCATAACCGCCATCGATAAGAGACATTACTGTGCAGCCGTTCTCACCGACCTGGCCAAGGCTTTCGACTCTGTCAATCACCGCATTCTTATAGGCAGACTCAACAGCCTTGGTTTCTCAAATGATTGCCTCGCCTGGTTCAACAACTACTTCTCTGATAGAATTCAGTGTGTCAAATCGGAGGGCCTGTTGTCCGGACCTCTTGCAGTCTCTATGGGGGTGCCACAGGGTTCAATTCTCAGGCTGACTCTCTTCTCTGTATACATCAATGATGTTGCTCTCGCTGCTGGTGATTCTCTGATCCACCTCTACGCAGACGACACCATTCTGTATACTTCTGGCCCTTCTTTGGACACTGTGTTAACTAACCTCCAGACGAGCTTCAATGCCATACGACACTCCTTCCGTGGCCTCCAACTGCTCTTAAATGCAAGTAAAACTAAATGCATGCTCTTCAACCGATCACTGCCCGCACCTGCCCGCCCATCCAGCATCACTACTCTGGACGGCTCTGACTTAGAATATGTGGACTATTACAAATACCTAGGTCTCTGGCTAGACTGTAAACTCTCCTTCCAAATTCACATTAAGCATCTCCAATCCAATATTAAATATAGAATCGGCTTCCTATTTCGCAACAAAGCATCCTTCACTCATGCTACCTTTTTAAATCTGACCAGCCTACCGATCCTCGACTTCGGCGATGTTATCTATAATATAGCCTCCAACACTCTACTCAACAAATTGAATGCAGTCTATCACAGTGCCATCCGTTTTGTCACCAAAGCCTCATATATTACCCACCAGTGCGACCTGTATGCTCTCGTTGGCTGGCCATCGCTTCATACTCGTCGCCAAACCCACTGGCTCCAGGTCATCTACAAGTCTCTGCTAGGTAAAGTCCCGCCTTATCTCAGCTCACTGGTCACCATAGCAGCACCCACCCGTAGCACGCGCTCCAGCAGGTATATCTCACTGGTCACCCCCAAAGCCAATTCCTCCTTTGGCCGCCTTTCCTTCCAGTTCTCTGCTGCCAATGACTGGAACGAACTGCAAAAATCACTGAAGCTGGAGACCCATATCTCCCTCACTAGCTTTAAGCACCAGCTGTCAGAGCAGCTCACAGATCACTGCACCTGTACATAGCTCATCTGTAAACAGCCCATCCAACTACCTAAATAAATACTGTATTTATTTATTTATCTTGCTCCTTTGCACCTCAGTATCTCTATTTGCACATTCATCTTCTGCACATCTACTATTCCAGTGTCTAATTGCTATATTGTAATTACTTCGCCACCATGGCCTATTTATTGCCTTACCTCCCTTATCTTGCCTCATTTGCCTTCACTGTATATAGATTTTTCTTTTTTCTACTGTATTATTGACTGTATGTTTGTTTACTCCATGTGTAACTCTGTGTTGTTGTATGCGTCGAACTGCTGTGCTTTATCTTGGCCAGGTCGCCGCTGTAAATGAGAACTTGTTCTCAACTAGCCTACCTGGTTAAATAAAGGTGAAATAAAAATAAAAATAAAGTATAACATACTAATAGTATAAAGAATATTATCTCTCTGTATAACATAATAATAGTATAAAGAATATTATCTCTCTGTATAACATACTAATAGTATAAAGAATATTATCTCTCTATATAACATAATAATAGTATAAAGAATATTATCTATCTGTATAACATAATAATAGTAAAAAGAATATTATCTCTCTATATAACATAATAATAATATAAAGAATATTATCTCTCTATATAACATAATAACAGTATAAATAATATTTTCTCTCTGTATAACATAATAATAGTATAAAGAATATTATCTATCTGTATAACATAATAACAGTATAAAGAATATTATCTATCTGTATTTCATAATAATAGTATAAAGAATATTATCTCTCTGTGTAACATAATAATAGAGAATGTGTGTACAATATATGAGTCTTCAATGCAAGAAAAGGGCTATATAGACCAGGGCTGCCCAACCCTCTTCCTGGAGATCTACCGTCCTGTGGGTTTTCAGTCCAACCCTCTTCCTGGAGATCTACAGTCCTGTGGGTTTTCAGTCCAACCCTCTTCCTGGAGATCTACCGTCCTGTGTGTTTTCAACCCAACCCTCTTCCTGGAGATCTACCGTCCTGTGGGTTTTCAATCCAACCCTCTTCCTGGAGATCTACCGTCCTGTGTGTTTTCAATCCAACCCTCTTCCTGGAGATTTACTGTCCTATGGGTTTTCAGTCCAACCCTCTTCCTGGAGATCTACCGTCCTGTGTGTTTTCAGCCCAACCCTCTTCCTGGAGATTTACTGTCCTGTGGGTTTTCAGTCCAACCCTCTTCCTGGAGATCTACCGTCCTGTGTGTTTTCAATCCAACCCTCTTCCTGGAGATCTACCGTCCTGTGAGTTTTCAGTCCAACCCTCTTCCTGGAGATTTACCGTCCTGTGGGTTTTCAATCCAACCCTCTTCCTGGAGATCTACCGTCCTGTGTGTTTTCAATCCAACCCTCTTCCTGGAGATCTACCGTCCTGTGAGTTTTCAGTCCAACCCTCTTCCTGGAGATTTACCGTCCTGTGGGTTTTCAATCCAACCCTCTTCCTGGAGATCTACCGTCCTGTGTGTTTTCAATCCAACCCTCTTCCTGGAGATCTACCGTCCTGTGAGTTTTCAGTCCAACCCTCTTCCTGGAGATTTACCGTCCTGTGGGTTTTCAATCCAACCCTCTTCCTGGAGATCTACCGTCCTGTGTGTTTTCAATCCAACCCTCTTCCTGGAGATCTAGCGTCCTGTGGGTTATCAGTCCAACCCTCTTCCTGGAGATCTACTGACCTGTGGGTTATCAGTCCAACCCTCTTCCTGGAGATCTACTGTCCTGTGGGTTTTCAGTCCAACCCTCTTCCTGGAGATCTACTGTCCTGTGGGTTTTCAGTCCAACCCTCTTCCTGGAGATCTACCGTCCTGTGTGTTTTCAGTCCAACCCTCTTCCTGGAGATCTACCGTCCTGTAGGTTATCAGTCCAACCCTCTTCCTGGAGATCTACTGTCCTGTGGGTTATCAGTCCAACCCTCTTCCTGGAGATCTACTGTCCTGTGGGTTTTCAGTCCAACCCTCTTCCTGGAGATCTAGCGTCCTGTGGGTTTTCAGTCCAACCCTCTTCCTGGAGATCTACCGTCCTGTGTGTTTTCAGTCCAACCCTCTTCCTGGAGATCTACCGTCCTGTGGGTTTTCAGTCCAACCCTCTTCCTGGAGATCTACTGTCCTGTGGGTTTTCAGTCCAACCCTCTTCCTGGAGATCTACTGTCCTGTGGGTTTTCAGTCCAACCCTCTTCCTGGAGATCTACTGTCCTGTGGGTTTTCAGTCCAACCCTCTTCCTGGAGATCTACCGTCCTGTGTGTTTTCAGTCCAACCCTCTTCCTGGAGATCTACCGTCCTGTGGGTTATCAGTCCAACCCTCTTCCTGGAGATCTACTGTCCTGTGGGTTATCAGTCCAACCCTCTTCCTGGAGATCTACTGTCCTGTGGGTTTTCAGTCCAACCCTCTTCCTGGAGATCTACTGTCCTGTGGGTTTTCAGTCCAACCCTCTTCCTGGAGATCTACCGTCCTGTGTGTTTTCAATCCAACCCTCTGCCTGGAGATCTACCGTTCTGTCCAACCCTAATTTAACACACCTGATTCTACTAATTAACTGCTCAACAAGAACTTAACTAGCTGAATCAGATACGCTAAATTAGGGTTGGACTGAAAACCTACAGGACAGTAGATCTCCAGGAAGAGGGTTGGGCAGCCCCGATATAGACTTTTCTGAAGTGTAAAACGATAAAGGCCCTTTATCTACTTCCCCAGAGTCAGATGAACTCGTGGATACTGTGTCCAGTATGAAGGAAGGGTAGTTTTGTAAGCCAATGTTAGCTAGTGTTAGCACAATGACTGAAGGTCTAAGTGTATCTGCTAGTAGGGTTAGGGTTATTGTTAGGGTCAGGGTTAAGGGTTTGTTAAGGTTATGGTTAAGAGCTAAGGGTCAGTTACAGATTTTGGCGTTTTCTCTGTTGCTAGTTAGCTGTTGAACCTTTGACCACAGATGCCAGAGTCACTCTGTTTCAGTCCAGACAGATTGACTCTAAACTGCATGACAGATTGACTGTAGTGAATGACATTGTCCTGTTCTTACCCTCTGTGCATCTGTACACCCAGAGAGGCCAGACAGCCTATCAATCTATCCATGATTTATTGTCTGAACGCAGTGCTTCCACCAGTCAACAGATGGCGCTGAAGTAAATCAAATCTAATTTAAGTTCATTCATCATATGCACAGGATAGAGTGTAAACAGTGCAATGAAATGCTTACTTGAGAGCTTCCTCAACAAAGCAGTATAAACAAGCAGTAAAACTAGAACAGTCCCAAATACAAATACTATGTCAGCAATAGAACTGTACAAAAAAATTGTAGAGAATATAGTAATAAAAAAAGAAAGTAATAAAAACAAGAATGATATATTGTAAAATGTACAGAATATACCTTAAATATACTATGTCAGTGTACTGTTATATACAAGTAGCCAAGTGAATGATGACTAGTTAGGAGCGAGGTAGAATTACGCATTAAGAGGGGGGGTGTGGTATATGGACAATATGCCCCGTCTAAGGGCTGTTCTCATGCACGACACAACGCAGAGGGCCTGGATACAGAACCTTAGCCGTGGTATATTGGCCATGTACCACAAACCCCTGAGGTGCCTTACTGCTGTTATAAACTGGTTACCATCGTAATTAGAGCAGTAAAAATACATGTTTTGTCATACCCATGGTATACGGTTTGATATACCATGACTTTTAGCAAATCAGCATTCAGGGCTCAAACTACCAGGTTTATAATGGTAAATATATAAAAATAATAATAAAAAAGAGAGGTAACAGTACGGATAAATAACAGTACAGATAAATAACAGTACGGATAAATAACAGTAAGGCTAAATCCCCATTCAGTTCGGTCAGCTGGTTGCTTTGGCTGGTTCCCTGGGTTGTATTCATTACTGACACTTATTTTTAAAAGCAGCAAAAATGCTTTGCAATGTAAAATGAAAACAAGTGTTTCTAATTGGGAAAGTCTGACGGACAAATCTGGGTTTGGCAGATGCCAGGAGAACGCTACCTGCCCCAATGCATAGTGCTAACTGTAAAATTTGGTGGAGGAGGTATACTGGTCTGGGGCTGTTTTTCATGGTTGGGCCCCTTAGTTTCAATGAAGGGAAATCATAACACTACAGCATACACTGACGTTCTAGATGATTCTGTGCTTCCAACTTTGTGGCAACAGTTTGGGGAACGCCATTTACTGTTTCAGCATGACAGTGCCCACGTGCACAAAGCAAGGTCCATACATAAATGGTTTGTCTAGAACTTGACTGGCCTGCACAGAGCCCTGATCTCAACCCCGCTCGAGCGCCTTTCGGATGAATTGGAACGCCGATTGCAGTCCAGGTCTAATCGCCCAACATCAGTGTCCAACCTCAATAATGCTCTTGTGGCTGAATGGAAGCAAGTCCCCGCAGCAATGTTCCAACATCTAGTGGAAAGCCTTCCCAGAAGAGTGGAGGCTGTTACAGCAGCAATGTTCCAACATCTAGTGGAAAGCCTTCCCAGAAGAGTGGAGGCTGTTACAGCAGCAATGTTCCAACATCTAGTGGAAAGCCTTCCCAGAAGAGTGGAGGCTGTTAAAGCAGGAAAGGGGGGACCAACTCCATATTAATGCCCATGATATTGGAATGATATTTTTGACAAGCAGGTGTCCACATACTTTTGGTCGTGCAGCGTAGCTCCCTTCAATTTTGCTGTTTGTCTTCTTCTGTCTGGTGCTTATTGAATACGACCATGCTTCTTGTTCTCTGTCTGGTGCTTATTGAATACGACCCCTGCTTCTTGTTCTCTGTCTGGTGCTTATTGAATACGACCCTGCTTCTTGTTCTCTGTCTGGTGCTTATTGAATACGACCCTGCTTCTTGTTCTCTGTCTGGTGCTTATTGAATACGACCCCTGCTTCTTGTTCTCTGTCTGGTGCTTATTGAATACGACCCTGCTTCTTGTTCTCTGTCTGGTGCTTATTGAATACGACCCTGCTTCTTGTTTTCTGTCTGGTGCTTATTGAATACGACCCTGCTTCTTGTTCTCTGTCTGGTGCTTATTGAATACGACCCTGCTTCTTGTTCTCTGTCTGGTGCTTATTGAATACGACCCTGCTTCTTGTTCTCTGTCTGGTGCTTATTGAATACGACCCTGCTTCTTGTTCTCTGTCTGGTGCTTATTGAATACGACCCCTGCTTCTTGTTCTCTGTCTGGTGCTTATTGAATACGACCCTGCTTCTTGTTCTCTGTCTGGTGCTTATTGAATACGACCCTGCTTCTTGTTCTCTGTCTGGTGCTTATTGAATACGACCCTGCTTCTTGTTCTCTGTCTGGTGCTTCTTGAATACGACCATGCTTCTTGTTCTCGGTCTGTCACACTGTTGTGTTCTGCTGTTGTGGACCAAATGAGAGAACTGCTGGGCAGTTAAATTGACTAAAATCAATTACATATAGAGAGGAAAATGAAAGAGATGTATAGAAGACACTAAAATACGTATAACCCTCTTTTTCTTTACAGTTTCTTAGAAACAATGTGTTTTATTGTGTTGGTTTCGTTATTGCACAATGCAAATGCCTGGAATGGAATAATCTCCATTTTCCATTTGTAAAATCCTGTTTGGAGTGTCGCCTCCTCTTGGTCCTGGATGTCTTACGACAAGAGACACACACACACACACACACACACACACACACACACACACACACACACACACACACACACACACACACACACACACACACACACACACACACACACACACACACACACACACACACACACACACACACACACACAGAGAGATACACACAGGCACACACAGATACACACACTTAGGGCTGTCTGAAAGTTGCCCAATCCACTCCACTAAAATGCAAGAACAGAGATTATTGAGATATGAAGTAATGCTTGTCGAATTAGGAGAACGATTATTGAGATATGAAGTAATGCTTGTCGAATTAGGAGAATGATTATTGAGATATGAAGTAATGCTTGTCGAATTAGGAGAATGATTATTGAGATATGAAGTAATGCTTGTCGAATTAGGAGAATGATTATTGAGATATGAAGTAATGCTTGTCGAATTAGGAGAACGATTATTGAGATATGAAGTAATGCTTGTCGAATTAGGAGAATGATTATTGAGATATGAAGTAATGCTTGTTGAATTAGGAGAACGATTATTGAGATATGAAGTAATGCTTGTTGAATTAGGAGAACGATTATAGAGACATGAAGTAATGCTTGTTGAATTAGGAGAATGATTATTGAGATATGAAGTAATGCTTGTCGAATTAGGACCATGATTATAGAGACATAAAGTAATGCTTGTTGAATTAGGTGAATGATTATAGAGACATAAAGCCTTCCCTGCATCTCAAATGGTACCCAATTCACTACAAAGTGCACTACTGTTGGCCAGGGCCCATAGGGTCAAAAGTAGTGCATTACATTGGGAATAGCGTTATGTTTGGGACAGGCACATTGGGCTCCTGGCACCCTCAGGTGTATCCTTGTCAGTCATTGGGTCACTGGGGCTCGAGGCGGGGTCAGAGGACCAATCAGCTGTCAGTTTTCCAGATGGCACATTAGCAGGACGATGAGTATGATCATGACTTCTAATAACCCTCAGGACCTTCCTCTCATCTCTCTCTGTTTCTATGACCAAACCGTCATAAAATCCTGTGATGTCGTGACTTGTGTTCTATTAACACTGGACGCTACACACAGCCCTTGACTTCTACTCCTCAAGGCTACACATCTCATATCATGCAAGTTTTTTTTCTTCTTTCTCGTGTTCTATGGCCGACCACCAGAGCATTATCTGATGGGATCTCTTCTGTGTGTTAAGAGCACTAGACACCACCGACAGCTTTTTCGGTTCCATTCAATGAGGAGAGGCTATCACCAGGTTCCAATCAATGAGGACAGGCTGTCACCAGGTTCCAATCAATGAGGACAGGCTGTCACTAGGTTCCATTCAATGAGGACAGGCTGTCACTAGGTTCCATTCAATGAGGACAGGCTGTCACTAGGTTCCATTCAATGAGGACAGGCTATCACTAGGTTCCATTCAATGAGGACAGGCTGTCACTAGGTTCCATTCAATGAGGACAGGCTGTCACTAGGTTCCATTCAATGAGGACAGGCTGTCACTAGGTTCCATTCAATGAGGACAGGCTGTCACTAGGTTCCATTCAATGAGGACAGGCTGTCACTAGGTTCCATTCAATGAGGACAGGCTGTCACTAGCTTCCATTCAATGAGGACAGGCTGTCACTAGGTTCCATTCAATGAGGACAGGCTGTCACTAGGTTCCATTCAATGAGGACAGGCTGTCACTAGGTTCCATTCAATGAGAACAGGCTGTCACTAGGTTCCATTATGAAGGCTATCACTAGGTTACATAATGAAGGCTATCACTAGGTTACATTATGAAGGCTATCACTAGGTTCCATTATGAAGGCTATCACTAGGTTACATTATGAAGGATATCACTAGGTTCCATTATGAAGGCTATCACTAGGTTACATTATGAAGGCTATCACTAGGTTACATTATGAATGCTATCACTAGGTTACATTATGAATGCTATCACTAGGTTACATTATGAAGGCTATCACTAGGTTCCATTATGAAGGCTATCACTAGGTTCCATTATGAAGGCTATCACTAGGTTCCATTATGAAGGCTATCACTAGGTTACATTATGAAGGCTATCACTAGGTTCCATTATGAAGGCTATCACTAGGTTCCATTATGAAGGCTATCACTAGGTTACATTATGAATGCTATCACTAGGTTACATTATGAAGGCTATCACTAGGTTCCATTATGAAGGATATCACTAGGTTACATTATGAATGCTATCACTAGGCTACATTATGAAGGCTATCACAAGGTTCCATTATGAAGGATATCACTAGGTTACATTATGAAGGATATCACTAGGTTACATTATGAAGGCTATCACTAGGTTACATTATGAAGGATATCACTAGGTTCCATTATGAAGGATATCACTAGGTTACATTATGAAGGATATCACTAGGTTACATTATGAAGGATATCACTAGGTTACATTATGAAGGCTATCACTAGGTTACATAATGAAGGCTATCACTAGGTTACATTATGAAGGCTATCACTAGGTTACATTATGAAGGCTATCACTAGGTTCCATAATCAAGGCTATCACTAGGTTACATTATGAAGGCTATCACTAGGTTACATTCTGAAGGCTATCACTAGGTTACATTATGAAGGCTATCACTAGGTTCCATTATGAAGGATATCACTAGGTTACATTCTGAAGGCTATCACTAGGTTACATTATGAAGGCTATCACTAGGTTCCATTATGAAGGCCATCACTAGGTTCCATTATGAAGGCTATCACTAGGTTACATTATGAAGGCTATCACTAGGTTCCATTATGAAGGCCATCACTAGGTTACATTATGAAGGCTATCACTAGGTTACATTATGAAGGCTATCACTAGGTTACATTATGAAGGCTATCACTAGGTTACATTATGAAGACCATCACTAGGTTACATTATGAAGGCTATCACTAGGTTCCATTATGAAGGCTATCACTAGGTTACATTATGAAGGCTATCACTAGGTTACATTATGAAGGCTATCACTAGGTTACATTATGAAGGCTATCACTAGGTTACATTATGAAGACCATCACTAGGTTACATTATGAAGGCTATCACTAGGTTCCATTATGAAGGATATCACTAGGTTACATTATGAAGGCTATCACTAGGTTACATAATGAAGGCTATCACTACGTTACATTATGAAGGCTATCACTAGGTTACATTATGACTACTCTCTGTGTAGTTTTTCAGTAGGCAACTGTCGTACAGTCATCTGATCTCTTCTCATTTGTGTATTAAGAGCACTGGACACTACACAGCCTTTTACTTTTATTTCAGCAGGATTGGCTATACAGAGGTTCCTTCATGACTCTAATGCATGACGGAAGCATAGCTAGATTGTGTTTTTGGAACAGGTTGTCTCTGAATAAACAACTTTCTGTGTATTAGACAAAGGTCTTTAGAATCCTTCTCAAAACAACTTTAGAATCCTTCTCAAAAGAACTTTAGAATCCTTCTCAAAAGAACTTTAGAATCCTTCTCAAAAGAACTTTAGAATCCATCTTCATTCTTCATTCATCCTTCTTCTTCTAAAGATAACCTTTTCCTAAACTGAGGCTTCTTTTTTGTATTATATCTATATATACACTCCTCCATTACTGTCTGGAACACTGAACTCTTCATGGCTTTCACTGGGAAAACACACACACAGAGACACACACACTCACACGCACACATTACCTGTCTACTTTCTGCTCCTCTGAGCATCCGATGGCCTCCCATCTCTCTTTTGTCTCTTTATTGTGGCGATGCTGAAAGAGAGAGGAGTCGGGACTGTGGTCGATAAAGGCCCTCCAGAGAGCAATGTGACAGGGGTACTAGCAGGGGTCTTGGTGTGACAGTGGCACTTGCAGGGAGTTTTGGTGTGACAGCGATCAGCCAGTGGTACTAGCCTTAGCTAGCCGCTCCCAGGGATAGTTGACAGAGACAGGGTTAACTGAAATCTGTGTGACAGCAGCGGGCGTGAGTGTGTGTTTGTGCGGGCACAAAAGGAGCAGTTGCCTGGCGGGGGTTGCCAGTTGAGTCGTGACAGATCACCTCACAGAGAGCAGAGGTGTGAGAGAGAGGGGAAGGAGAGGTGAGAGAGAGGATAAGAGTTGAGAGAGAGAGAGACGGAGAGGTGAGAGAGAGGAGAGAAGGAGAGGAGAAGGAAAGGTGAGAGAGAGGAGAAGGAGAGGTGGTGGAGAGGAGGAGAGTTGAGAGAGAGAGGAGAAGGAGAGTTGAGAGAGAGGAGAAGGAGAGTTGAGAGAGAGAGAAGAAGAGGTGAGAGAGAGGAGAAGGAGAAGGAGAGGTGAGAGAGAGAAGGAGAGGTGTGAGAGAGAGGAGAGGTGGTGGAGAGGAGGATAAGGAGAGTTGAGAGAGAGGAGAAGGAGAGGTGAGAAAGAGGAGGAGAAGGAGAGTTCAGAGAGAGGAGGAGAAAGAGAGATGAGAATGAGAGGTGGTGGCGACGAGGAAGAACTAAAGGAGGGGGTGGAGGAGGAAGAACTGAAGGAGGGGGTGGAGGAGGGAGAACTGAAGGAGGAGGTGGAGGAGGGAGAACTGACGGAGGAGGTGGAGGAGGGAGAACTGAATGAGGGGGTGGAGGAGGGAGAACTGACGGAGGAGGTGGAGGAGGGAGAACTGACGGAGGAGGTGGAGGAGGGAGAACTGAATGAGGGGGTGCAGGAGGGAGAACTGAAGGAGGGGGTGGAGGAGGGGGAACTGAAGGAGGGGGTGGAGGAGGGAGAACTGACGGAGGAGGTGGAGGAGGGAGAACTGAATGAGGGGGTGGAGGAGGGAGAACTGACGGAGGAGGTGGAGGAGGGAGAACTGACGGAGGAGGTGGAGGAGGGAGAACTGAATGAGGAGGTGGAGGAGGGAGAACTGAATGAGGGGGTGGAGGAGGGGGAACTGAAGGAGGGGGTGGAGGAGGGAGAACTGAAGGAGGGGGTGGAGGAGGGGAACTGAAGGAGGGGTGGAGGAGAAAGAACTGACGGAGGAGGTGGAGGAGGGAGAACTGAAGGAGGGGGTGGAGGAGGGAGAACAGATGGAGGAGGTGGAGGAGGGCGAACTGAATGAGGGGGTGGAGGAGGGAGAACTGACGGAGGAGGTGGAGGAGGGAGAACTGAATGAGAGGGTGGAGGAGGGGGAACTGAAGGAAAGGTTGAGGAGGGAGAACTGAAGGAGGGGGTGGAGGAGGGAGAACAGAAGGAGGAGGTGGAGGAGGGAGAACTGAAGGAGGGGGTGGAGGAGAAAGAACTGGTGGAGGAGGGAGAACTGAAGGAGGGGATGGAGGAGAAAGAACTGATGGAGGAGGTGGAGGAGGGAGAACTGAAGGAGGGGGTGGAGGAGGGGGAACTGAAGGGGGGGGTGGATGAGGGAGAACTGACGGAGGAGGTGGAGGAGGGAGAACTGAATGAGAGGGTGGAGGAGGGGGAACTGAAGGAGGGGGTGGATGAGGGAGAACTGACGGAGGAGGTGGAGGAGGGGGAACTGAAGGAGGGGGTGGAGGAGGGGGAACTGAAGGGGGGGGTGGAGGAGGGAGAACTGAAGGAGGGGGTGGAGCAGAAAGAACTGACGGATGAGGTGGAGGAGGGAGAACTGAATGAGGGGGTGGAGGAGGGAGAACTGAAGGAGGGGGTGGAGGAGGGAGAACTGAAGGAGGGGGTGGAGGAGGGGGAACTGAAGGAGGGGTGGAGGCGGAAAGAACTGACGGAGGAGGTGGAGGAGGGAGAACTGAAGGAGGGGGTGGAGGAGGGAGAACAGATGGAGGAGGTGGAGGAGGGCGAACTGAATGAGGGGGTGGAGGAGGGAGAACTGACGGAGGAGGTGGAGGAGGGAGAACTGAATGAGGGGGTGGAGGAGGGGGAACAGAAGGAAAGGTGGAGGAGGGAGAACTGGAGGAGGAGGTGGAGGAGGGAGAACTGAAGGAGGGGGTGGAGGAGGGAGAACTGACGGAGGAGGTGGAGGAGGGAGAACTGAATGAGGGGGTGGAGGAGGGGGAACTGAAGGAGGGGTGGAGGAGGGGAAACTGAAGGAGGGGGTGGAGGAGGGAGAACTGACGGAGGGGGTGGAGGAGGGAGAACTGAATGAGGAGGTGGAGGAGGGAGAACTGAATGAGGGGGTGGAGGAGGGAGAACTGAATGAGGGGGTGGAGGAGGGAGAACTGAAGGAGGGGGTGGAGGAGGGGGAACTGAAGGAGGGGTGGAGGAGAAAGAACTGACGGAGGAGGTGGAGGAGGGAGAACTGAAGGAGGGGGTGGAGGAGGGAGAACAGATGGAGGAGGTGGAGGAGGGAGAACTGAATGAGGGGGTGGAGGAGGGGGAACTGAAGGAAAGGTGGAGGAGGGAGAACTGGAGGAGGAGGTGGAGGAGGGAGAACTGAAGGAGGGGGTGGAGGAGGGAAAACTGACGGAGGAGGTGGAGGAGGGAGAACTGAATGAGGGGGTGGAGGAGGGGGAACTGAAGGAAAGGTGAAGGAGGGAGAACTGGAGGAGGAGGTGGAGGAGGGAGAACTGAAGGAGGGGGGGAGGAGGGAGAACTGAAGGAGGGGGTGGAGGAGGGGGAACTGAAGGAGGGGTGGAGGAGAAAGAACTGACGGAGGAGGTGGAGGAGAGAGAACTGAAGGAGGGGATGGAGGAGGGCGAACTGAATGGGGGGGTGGAGGAGGGAGAACTGACGGAGGAGGTGGAGGAAGGAGAACTGAATGAGGGGTGGAGGAGGGGGAACTGAAGGAAAGGTGGAGGAGGGAGAACTGGAGGAGGAGGTGGAGGAGGGAGAACTGAAGGAGGGGGTGGAGGAGGGAAAACTGACGGAGGAGGTGGAGGAGGGAGAACTCAATGAGGGGGTGGAGGAGGGGGAACTGAAGGAAAGGTGAAGGAGGGAGAACTGGAGGAGGAGGTGGAGGAGGGAGATCTGAAGGATGTGGTGTAGGAGAAAGAACTGAAGGAGGGGGTGGAGGAGGGAGAACTGAAGGAGGGGGTGGAGGAGGGGAACTGAAGGAGGGGTGGAGGAGAAAGAACTGACGGAGGAGGTGGAGGAGGGAGAACTGAAGGAGGGGGTGGAGGAGGGAGAACAGATGGAGGAGGTGGAGGAGGGCGAACTGAATGAGGGGGTGGAGGAGGGAGAACTGACGGAGGAGGTGGAGGAGGGAGAACTGAATGAGAGGGTGGAGGAGGGGGAACTGAAGGAAAGGTTGAGGAGGGAGAACTGAAGGAGGGGGTGGAGGAGGGAGAACAGAAGGAGGAGGTGGAGGAGGGAGAACTGAAGGAGGGGGTGGAGGAGAAAGAACTGGTGGAGGAGGGAGAACTGAAGGAGGGGATGGAGGAGAAAGAACTGATGGAGGAGGTGGAGGAGGGAGAACTGAAGGAGGGGGTGGAGGAGGGGGAACTGAAGGAGGGGGTGGATGAGGGAGAACTGACGGAGGAGGTGGAGGAGGGAGAACTGAATGAGAGGGTGGAGGAGGGGGAACTGAAGGAGGGGGTGGATGAGGGAGAACTGACGGAGGAGGTGGAGGAGGGGGAACTGAAGGAGGGGGTGGAGGAGGGGGAACTGAAGGAGGGGGTGGAGGAGGGAGAACTGAAGGAGGGGGTGGAGCAGAAAGAACTGACGGATGAGGTGGAGGAGGGAGAACTGAATGAGGGGGTGGAGGAGGGAGAACTGAAGGAGGGGGTGGAGGAGGGAGAACTGAAGGAGGGGGTGGAGGAGGGGGAACTGAAGGAGGGGTGGAGGGGGAAAGAACTGACGGAGGAGGTGGAGGAGGGAGAACTGAAGGAGGGGGTGGAGGAGGGAGAACAGATGGAGGAGGTGGAGGAGGGCGAACTGAAGGAGGGGGTGGAGGAGGGAGAACTGACGGAGGAGGTGGAGGAGGGAGAACTGAATGAGGGGGTGGAGGAGGGGGAACAGAAGGAAAGGTGGAGGAGGGAGAACTGGAGGAGGAGGTGGAGGAGGGAGAACTGAAGGAGGGGGTGGAGGAGGGAGAACTGACGGAGGAGGTGGAGGAGGGAGAACTGAATGAGGGGGTGGAGGAGGGGGAACTGAAGGAGGGGTGGAGGAGGGGAAACTGAAGGAGGGGGTGGAGGAGGGAGAACTGACGGAGGAGGTGGAGGAGGGAGAACTGAATGAGGAGGTGGAGGAGGGAGAACTGAATGAGGGGGTGGAGGAGGGAGAACTGAATGAGGGGGTGGAGGAGGGAGAACTGAAGGAGGGGGTGGAGGAGGGGGAACTGAAGGAGGGGTGGAGGAGAAAGAACTGACGGAGGAGGTGGAGGAGGGAGAACTGAAGGAGGGGGTGGAGGAGGGAGAACAGATGGAGGAGGTGGAGGAGGGAGAACTGAATGAGGGGGTGGAGGAGGGGGAACTGAAGGAAAGGTGGAGGAGGGAGAACTGGAGGAGGAGGTGGAGGAGGGAGAACTGAAGGAGGGGGTGGAGGAGGGAAAACTGACGGAGGAGGTGGAGGAGGGAGAACTGAATGAGGGGGTGGAGGAGGGGGAACTGAAGGAAAGGTGAAGGAGGGAGAACTGGAGGAGGAGGTGGAGGAGGGAGAACTGAAGGAGGGGGGGAGGAGGGAGAACTGAAGGAGGGGGTGGAGGAGGGGGAACTGAAGGAGGGGTGGAGGAGAAAGAACTGACGGAGGAGGTGGAGGAGAGAGAACTGAAGGAGGGGATGGAGGAGGGCGAACTGAATGGGGGGGTGGAGGAGGGAGAACTGACGGAGGAGGTGGAGGAAGGAGAACTGAATGAGGGGTGGAGGAGGGGGAACTGAAGGAAAGGTGGAGGAGGGAGAACTGGAGGAGGAGGTGGAGGAGGGAGAACTGAAGGAGGGGGTGGAGGAGGGAAAACTGACGGAGGAGGTGGAGGAGGGAGAACTGAATGAGGGGGTGGAGGAGGGGGAACTGAAGGAAAGGTGAAGGAGGGAGAACTGGAGGAGGAGGTGGAGGAGGGAGATCTGAAGGATGTGGTGTAGGAGAAAGAACTGAAGGAGGGGGTGGAGGAGAAAGAACTGAAGGAGGGGTGGAGGAGGGAGAACTGAAGGAAGGGGTGGAGGAGGGGGAACTGAAGGAGGGGTGGAGGAGGGAGAACTGAAGGAGGGGTGGAGGAGGGAGATCTGAAGGATGTGGTGTAGGAGAAAGAACTGAAGGAGGGGGTGGAGGAGAAAGAACTGAAGGAGGGGTGGAGGAGGGAGAACTGAAGGAGGGGGTGGAGGAGGGACAATAACTGGTAGATTGATACGGTAGCTATTACAGCTGGGTTAGGGTTAGGGTTAGGTTGATATGGTAGCTATTACAGCTGGTTTAGTGTTAGCTTGACATGGTAGCTATTACAGCTGGATTAGGGTTAGGTTGATATGGTAGCTATTACAGCTGGGTTAGGGTTAAGGTTAGGTTGATATGGTAGCTATTACAGCTGGGTTAGGGTTAGGTTGATATGGTAGCTATTACAGCTGGGTTAGGGTTAGGTTGATATGGTAGCTATTACAGCTGGGTTAGGGATAGATTGATATGGTAGCTATAGAGGGGATAGGGTTAGGTTGATATGGTAGCTATTACAGCTGGGTTAGGGTTCGGTTGATATGGTAGCTATTACAGCTGGGTTAGGGTTAGATTGATATGGTAGCTATAGAGGGGATAGGGTTAGGTTGATATGGTAGCTATTACAGCTGGGTTAGGGTTCGGTTGATATTGTAGCTATTACAGCTGGGTTAGGGTTAGGGTTAGGTTGGTATGGTAGCTATTACAGCTGGGTTAGGGTTAGGTTGATATGGTAGCTATTACAGCTGGGTTAGGGTTAGGTTGATATGGTAGCTATTACAGCTGGGTTAGGGTTAGGTTGATATGGTAGCTATTACAGCTGGGTTAGGGTTAGGGTTAGGTTGATATGGTAGCTATTATAGGTGGGTTAGGGTTAGGTTGATATGGTAACTATTACAGCTGGGTTAGGGTTAGGTTGATATGGTAGCTATTACAGTTGGGTTAGGGTTAGGTTGATATGGTAGCTATTACAGCTGGGTTAGGGTTAGGTTGATATGGTAGCTATTACAGCTGGGTTAGGGTTAGGGTTAGGTTGATATGGTAGCTATTACAGCTGGGTTAGGGTTAGGGTTAGGTTGATATGGTAGCTATTATAGGTGGGTTAGGGTTAGGGTTAGGTTGATATGGTAGCTATTACAGCTGGGTTAGGGTTAGGTTGATATGGTAGCTATTACAGCTGGGTTAGGGTTAGGTTGATATGGTAGCTATTACAGCTGGGTTAGGGTTAGGGTTAGGTTGATATGGTAGCTATTACAGCTGGGTTAGGGTTAGGTTGATATGGTAGCTATTACAGCTGGGTTAGGGTTAGGGTTAGGTTGATATGGTAGCTATTACAGCTGGGTTAGGGTTAGGTTGATATGGTAGCTATTACAGCTGAATTAGGGTTAGGTTGATATGGTAGCTATTACAGCTGGGTTAGGGTTAGGTTGATATGGTAGCTATTACAGCTGGGTTAGGGTTAGGTTGATATGGTAGCTATTACAGCTGGGTTAGGGTTAGGGTTAGGTTGATATGGTAGCTATTACAGCTGGGTTAGGGTTGGGTTGATATGGTAACTATTACAGCTGGGTTAGGGTTAGGTTGATATGGTAGCTATTACAGCTGGGTTAGGGTTAGGTTGATATGGTAGCTATTACAGCTGGGTTAGGGTTAGGTTGATATGGTAGCTATTACAGCTGGGTTAGGGTTAGATTGATATGGTAGCTATTACAGCTGGGTTAGGGTTAGGGTTAGGTTGATATGGTAGCTATTACAGCTGGGTTAGGGTTAGGGTTAGGTTGATATGGTAGCTATTACAGCTGGGTTAGGGTTAGGTTGATATGGTAGCTATTACAGCTGAATTAGGGTTAGGTTGATATGGTAGCTATTACAGCTGGGTTAGGGTTAGGTTGATATGGTAGCTATTACAGCTGGGTTAGGGTTAGGGTTAGGTTGATATGGTAGCTATTACAGCTGGGTTAGGGTTAGGTTGATATGGTAGCTATTACAGCTGGGTTAGGGTTAGGTTGATATGGTAGCTATTACAGCTGGGTTAGGGTTAGGTTGATATGGTAGCTATTACAGCTGGGTTAGGGTTAGGTTGATATGGTAGCTATTACAGCTGGGTTAGGGTTAGGTTGATATGGTAGCTATTACAGCTGGGTTAGGGTTAGATTGATATGGTAGCTATTACAGCTGGGTTAGGGTTAGGGTTAGGTTGATATGGTAGCTATTACAGCTGGGTTAGGGTTAGGGTTAGGTTGATATGGTAGCTATTACAGCTGGGTTAGGGTTAGGTTGATATGGTAGCTATTACAGCTGAATTAGGGTTAGGTTGATATGGTAGCTATTACAGCTGGGTTAGGGTTAGGTTGATATGGTAGCTATTACAGCTGAATTAGGGTTAGGTTGATATGGTAGCTATTACAGCTGGGTTAGGGTTAGGTTGATATGGTAGCTATTACAGCTGGGTTAAGGTTAGGTTGATATGGTAGCTATTACAGCTGGGTTAGGGTTAGGGTTAGGTTGATATGGTAGCTATTACAGCTGGGTTAGGGTTAGGTTGATATGGTAGCTATTACAGCTGGGTTAGGGTTAGGGTTAGGTTGATATGGTAGCTATTACAGCTGGGTTAGGGTTAGGTTGATATGGTAGCTATTACAGCTGAATTAGGGTTAGGTTGATATGGTAGCTATTACAGCTGGGTTAGGGTTAGGTTGATATGGTAGCTATTACAGCTGGGTTAGGGTTAGGTTGATATGGTAGCTATTACAGCTGGGTTAGGGTTAGGGTTAGGTTGATATGGTAGCTATTACAGCTGGGTTAGGGTTAGGTTGATATGGTAGCTATTACAGCTGAATTAGGGTTAGGTTGATATGGTAGCTATTACAGCTGGGTTAGGGTTAGGTTGATATGGTAGCTATTACAGCTGGGTTAGGGTTAGGTTGATATGGTAGCTATTACAGCTGGGTTAGGGTTAGGGTTAGGTTGATATGGTAGCTATTACAGCTGGGTTAGGGTTAGGTTGATATGGTAGCTATTACAGCTGGGTTAGGGTTAGATTGATATGGTAGCTATAGAGGGGATAGGGTTAGGTTGATATGGTAGCTATTACAGCTGGGTTAGGGTTCGGTTGATATGGTAGCTATTACAGCTGGGTTAGGGTTAGGGTTAGGTTGATATGGTAGCTATTATAGGTGGGTTAGGGTTAGGTTGATATGGTAGCTATTACAGCTGGGTTAGGGTTAGGTTGATATGGTAGCTATTACAGTTGGGTTAGGGTTAGGTTGATATGGTAGCTATTACAGCTGGGTTAGGGTTAGGTTGATATGGTAGCTATTACAGCTGGGTTAGGGTTAGGTTGATATGGTAGCTATTACAGCTGGGTTAGGGTTAGGGTTAGGTTGATATGGTAGCTATTACAGCTGGGTTAGGGTTAGGTTGATATGGTAGCTATTACAGCTGGGTTAGGGTTAGGTTGATATGGTAGCTATTACAGCTGGGTTAGGGTTAGGGTTAGGTTGATATGGTAGCTATTATAGGTGGGTTAGGGTTAGGTTGATATGGTAGCTATTACAGCTGGGTTAGGGTTAGGTTGATATGGTAGCTATTACAGCTGGGTTAGGGTTGGGTTGATATGGTAGCTATTACAGCTGGGTTAGGGTTAGGTTGATATGGTAGCTATTACAGCTGGGTTAGGGTTAGGTTGATATGGTAGCTATTACAGCTGGGTTAGGGTTAGGGTTAGGTTGATATGGTAGCTATTACAGCTGGGTTAGGGTTAGGGTTAGGTTGATATGCTAGCTATTACAGCTGGGTTAGGGTTAGGTTGATATGGTAGCTATTATAGGTGGGTTAGGGTTAGGTTGGTATGGTAGCTATTACAGCTGGGTTAGGGTTAGGTTGATATGGTAGCTATTACAGCTGGGTTAGGGTTAGGTTGATATGGTAGCTATTACAGCTGGGTTAAGGTTAGGTTGATATGGTAGCTATTACAGCTGGGTTAGGGTTAGGTTGGTATGGTAGCTATTACAGCTGGGTTAGGGTTAGGTTGATATGATAGCTATTACAGCTGGGTTAGGGTTAGGTTGATATGGTAGCTATTACATCTGGGTTAGGGTTAGGGTTAGGTTGATATGGTAGCTATTACAGCTGGGTTAGGGTTAGGTTGATATGGTAGCTATTACAGCTGGGTTAGGGTTAGGGTTAGGTTGATATGGTAGCTATTACAGCTGGGTTAGGGTTAGGGTTAAGTTGATATGGTAGCTATTACAGCTGGGTTAGGGTTAGGTTGATATGGTAGCTATTACAGCTGGGTTAGGGTTAGGGTTAGGTTGATATGGTAGCTATTACAGCTGGGTTAGGGTTAGGTTGATATGGTAGCTATTATAGGTGGGTTAGGGTTAGGTTGGTACCAGAAGTATTGTATGCCAGGCATCCTCGTAGTGCTGTAGCTAAGGACTCACCTCTCTCTCTCTCTCTCTCTCTCTCTCTCTCTCTCTCTCTCTCTCTCTCTCTCTCTCTCTCTCTCTCTCTCTCTCTCTCTCTCTCTCTCTCTCTCTCTCTCTCTCTCTCTCTCTCTCTCTCTCTGAGTAACTTTAAGCGCTGCCTCAGCACGGAATAGTGAGATGTTAAAGCAGTGTGATTAATTTGTAGCTGTGGAAATGTTGACCATCTAGGCCCAAGGAGACACAGTCTGTGTCAATGCAACACAACAAATGGCTTTCAAAACAGGAGAACAGCAGCTCCTCCTCATGAAAAAGACATCAAGTGTTACCCCGTGATAAATATGACAGAATAATATGAGCCCTAATCCACGCCCCTATCCACATCGACAGGTGGAGAAGTTCCACGGCGTACACATCACTGACAAACTGAAATGGTCCACCCCCACGGACAGTGTGGTGAAGAATGCGCCGCAACAGCGCCAAACTGAAATGGTCCACCCCCACGGACAGTGTGGTGAAGAATGCGCCGCAACAGCGCCAAACTGAAATGGTCCACCCCCACGGACAGTGTGGTGAAGAAGCCACAACAGCGCCTCTTCAACCTCAGGTGGCTAATGAAATTTGGCTTGGCACCTAAAACCCTCACAAACTTTTACAGATGCACAATTGAGAGCATCCTGTCAGGCTGTATCACTGCCTGGTACGGCAACTGCTGCTCTATAGAAATAGACTTGAAATCACTGGCCGCTTTAATAATGGGACACTGGTCACTTCAATGTTTAAATATTTCACATTACTCATCTAATATGTCTATACTGTATTCTATTCTATTCTACTGTATTTTGGTCTATGCTGCTCCAACATTGCTAGTCCAATTATTTACATATTCTTTATACCATTTGTTTACTTTGGATTTGTGTGTATTGTTGTGAAATTGTTAAATATTACTTGTTAGCTATTACTGCACTGTTGGAGCGAGAAACACAAGCATTTCGCTACACCTGCAATAACATCTGCTAAACACATGTTCATGACCATTAAAATTTGATTTAACTTGATCCAATCAAAAGGCCTCCAATTCAATCTGTGACACGAGCAGAATGTAAGCACTCTCAAGAAGAATTGTTAATTTTTTGTTTGTTTATCTTACATCAAGAATATTATTAATTCTGAAGACACGTTATTGCACATTTCTAGGCAGCAAAATGACGCGTATCTTTTGTTCTCTTTGTGTCTGTAAAGTAATCAGGAAGTCCGATTTGGGGCCTGTTTGCTAATTGGACAAACCCATGGGGACAGAAGCAATCAGCAGAGCTAAAGACTCGTGCTTCCCAGACATGCCAACTCACATACTACCATCACAACCATGCCATCTCAACACACTAACATCACAACCATGTCATCTCACAATACTACCATCACTACCATGTCATCTCACAATACTAACATCACAACCATGTCATCTCACAATACTACCATCACAACCATGTCATCTCACAATACTACCATCACTACCATGCCATCTCACCACACTACCATCTCACCACACTACCATCTCACCACACTACCACCTCACCACACTACCATCTCACCACACTACCATCACTACCATGCCATCTCACCACACTACCATCTCACCATGCTACCATCTCACTACGCTACCATCACAACACAACCATCTCACCACGCTACCATCTCACCATGCTACCATCTCACCATGCTACCATCTCACCATACTACCATCTCACCATGCTACCATCTCACCACACTACCATCTCACCACGCTACCACCTCACCACACTACCATCTCACCACACTACCATCTCACCACACTACCATCTCACCATACTAACATCACTACCATGCCATCTCTCCACACTACCATCTCACCATGCTACCATCTCTCCACACTACCATCTCATCATGCTACCATCTCTCCACACTACCATCACAACACAACCATCTCACCACACTACCATCTCACCACGCTACCATCTCACCATGCTACCATCTCACTATGCTACCATCTCACTATGCTACCATCTCACCATGCTACCATCTCACTATGCTACCATCTCTCCACACTACCATCACAACACAACCATCTCACCACACTACCATCTCACCACGCTACCATCTCACCATGCTACCATCTCACTATACTACCATCTCACTATGCTACCATCTCACCATGCTACCATCTCACTATGCTACCATCTCACCATGCTACCATCTCACCATGCTACCATCTCACTATGCTACCATCTCACTATGCTACCATCTCACCACGCTACCATCTCACTATGCTACCATCTCACTATGCTACCATCTCACTATGCTACCATCTCACCATGCTACCATCTCACTATGCTACCATCTCACTATGCTACCATCTCACCACACTACCATCTCACTATGCTACCATCTCACCATGCTACCATCTCACTATGCTACCATCTCACCATGCTACCATCTCACTATGCTACCATCTCACCATGCTACCATCTCACCATGCTACCATCTCACCATGCTACCATCTCACCACGCTACCATCTCACCACGCTACCATCTCACCATGCTACCATCTCACTATGCTACCATCTCACTATGCTACCATCTCACCATGCTACCATCTCACTATGCTACCATCTCACCACACTACCATCTCACCACACTACCATCTCACCACGCTACCATCTCACCACACTACCATCTCACCATGCTACCATCTCACCACACTACCATCTCACCACACTACCATCTCACCATGCTACCATCTCACTATGCTACCATCTCACTATACTACCATCTCACCATGCTACCATCTCACCACACTACCATCTCACCACACTACCATCTCACCACACTACCATCTCACCATGCTACCATCTCACTATGCTACCATCTCACTATACTACCATCTCACCATGCTACCATCTCACCACACTACCATCTCACCACACTACCATCTCACTATGCTACCATCTCACCATGCTACCATCTCACTATGCTACCATCACACCACATTACCATCTCACCATGCTACCATCTCACCATGCTACCATCTCACCACACTACCATCACAACCACGCTACCATCTCATCATGCTACCATCTCACCATGCTACCATCTCACCATGCTACCATCTCACCATGCTACCATCTCACCATGCTACCATCTCACTACGCTACCATCACAACACAACCATCCCACCATGCTACCATCTCACCATGCTACCATCTCACTACGCTACCATCTCACTATGCTACCATCTCACTACGCTACCATCACAACACAACCATCCCACCATGCTACCATCTCACCATGCTACCATCTCACTACGCTACCATCACAACACAACCATCTCACCATGCTACCATCTCACTACACTACCATGAATGATACATCTCACATATTTTTTTATTCATTTATATATTTGTATGGCAGCTAAAAACAAAATCACATACATTTAAACAAATCCAAATCCTCAGTTAGAGTCAGTGAGGCAGTCAGGTCTGCAGCCTCAGTAAGGACGGGCATACCATTCTTTCTCTCTGTGTGTGCCCACCAGTGCCCACCGGATTGCGCAGGGCTGGCACGGAGGGGAAAGACCCATCTGTTGCAGGAGATTATGATTTTGCACACGCACGCACGCACGCGCACGCACACACACACACACACACACACACACACACACACACACACACACACACACACACACACACACACACACACACACACACACACACACACACACACACACATGGGATAAGGATTAAGGAGAGGATCATAGATCATAGAGGGGAGATTATGTAATAAAAATCACAAAATTATTCTACATGTGCCCGTCTGGCATGAGGTCTAATGTACCAGAGATTCAGGACTGTGTTATGTGATGTTCATGTGGAATGGTTAGCTACAGTGCATTGGGAAAGTATTACAACTCCTTCCCTTTTTCTAAATTTTTTTACGTTACAGCCTTATTCTAAACTGGATGAAACTGTTTTTTCCCCCTCATCAATCAACACACAATACCCCATAATGATGTCACAATACCCCATAATGACATCACAATACCCCATAATGACATCACAATACCCCATAATGACAAAGCAAAAACAGGTTTTTAGAATTTTTTTCAAATGTATAAACAAAAATAAACTGAAATATGTAATCTACATAAGTATTCAGACCCTTTGCTATGAGACTCGAAATTGAGCTTTGGTGCATCCTGTTTCCATTAATCATTCTTGAGATGTTTCCACAGCTTGATTGGAGGCCACCTGTGGTAAATTCAATTGATAAGACATGATTTGGAAAGGCACACAGCTGTCTATATAAGGTCCCACAGTTGACAGTGCATGTCAGAGCAAAAACCAAGCCTTGAGGTTGAAGGAACCACCAACACTCTTCCTAGAGCTGGCTGCCCGGCCAAACTGAGCAATAAGGGGAGAAGTGCCTTGGTCAGGGAGGTGACCAAGAACCCAATGGTCACTCTAACAGAGCTCCAGAGTTCCTCTGTGGAGATGGGAGAACCTTCCAAAAGGACAACCATCTTTGCAGCACTCCACCAATTATGCCTTTATTGTAGAGTGGCCAGATGGAAGCCACTCCTGAGTAAAAGGCACATGACAGCCCGCTATGCCTTCAGACGAACAATTAAACAGGCAAAACATCAATACAGGACTAAGATTAAATCTTGCTACACCAGCTCTGACGCTCGTTGGATGTGGCAGAGCTTGAAAACTATTATGGACTACAAAGGGAAACCCAGCCGCGAGCTGCCCAGTGACGGGAGCCTACCAGACGAGCTAAATGCCTTTAATGCTCATTTCGAGGCAAGCAACACTGAAACATGCACGAGAGCACCAGCTGTTCCAGATGACTCTGTGATCACACTCTCCGTAGCCGATGTGAGCAAGACCTTTAAACAGGTCAACATTCACAAAGCCCCGCGGCTTTTTGCTCAGAAAGAGGGCCAGACGGATTACCAGGGCGTGTACTCAAAGCATGCACGGACCAACTGGCAAGTGTCCTACATGTTTCAAACAAAACACCATAGTCCCTGTTTCCAAGAAAGCGATGGTCACCTGCCTAAATTATTACGTTTTCTGACGACACAGCAGTGGTGACCGCCTGATCACTGACAACGATGAGACAGCCTATAGGGAGGAGGTCAGAGACCTGGCAGTGTGGTGCCAGGATAACAACCTCTCTCTCAGTGTGAGTAAGACAAAGGAGCTGACTGTGGACTATAAGAAAAGGAGGGCTGAACAGGCCCCCATTAACATCGACGGGACTGAAGTGGATTGTGTCAAAAGCTTCAAGTTCCTTGGTGTAAACATCACCAACAAAATATCATGGTCCAAACACACCAAGATAGTCGTGAAGAGGGAACGATAACACCTTTTATCCCTCAGAAGACTGAAAAGATTTGGCATGGTTCCCCAGATCCTCAAAAAGTTCGACAGCTGCACCATTTAGAGCATCCTGACCGGTTGCATCACCGCCTGGTATGGACACTGCTCAGCATCTGACCGTAAGGCGCTGCAGAGGGTAGTGCGTATGGCCCAGTACATCACTGGGGCTAAGTTTCCTGACACCCAGGACCTACATACTAGGCGGTGTCAGAGGAAGGCCCAAAAAATTGTCAAAGACTCCAGTCACCCAAGTCATAGACTGTTCTCTCTGCTACTGCATGGCAAGCGGTACCGGACCGCCAAGTATAGGACCAAAAGGCTCCTTAACAGCTTCTACCCCCAAGCCATAAGACTGCTGAACAACTAATCAAATGGCCACCTGTACTATTTACATTGACACCCCCCCCCCCCCCCCCCCCCCCCCCCCCCCCCCCCCCCCCCTTTGTTTTTACACTGCTGCTACTCCCTGTTTATTATCTATGCATAGTCACTTCACAAATTACCTCGACTATCCTGTACCCCCGCACATTGACTCGGGACCGGTACCCCCTGTTTATAGTCTCGTTATTGTTATGTAAATTATTTGTGTTACTTTTTGATTGATTATGTTTATTTAGTAAATATTTTTTATTTACTCTATTTCTTGAACAGCATTGTTGGTTAAGGGCTTGTAAGTAAGCATTTCACTGTAAGGTCTACACCTGTTGTATTCGGCGCATGTGACAAATAACATTTGATTTGATTTCGTTTGTAATGTACAGTATATCTCAGAATCAGGTGCCTGCTTGGCATGAGGTCTTATGTACGCCTGCACCAGAAATGATTTTTAGGACTGTATTACAGGGATGGTTTTACAATAGGGTTAGCTATGGGTTTGGAATGTATCTCCTATCTTAACTTTAAAGTCTATAGGAGATTTTACTGGAACACATTACGTCAAAAATGTAAGGAAATATGGGAGCTGGAGTGAGATTGTAGAAAGTGAGAAAGAGAGGGACCAACAGAAAGAGAGAGCGGGATCAACAGAAAGAGAGAGAGAGAGGGATCAACAGAAAGAGAGAGAGAGAGAGGGATCAACAGAGAGAGAGAGGGATCAACAGAAAGAGAGAGAGAGAGGGATCAACAGAAAGAGAGAGAGAGAGAGAGAGGGATCAACAGAGAGAGAGAGAGAGAAGGATCAACAGAGAGAGAGAGGGATCAACAGAAAGAGAGAGAGAGGGATCAACAGAGAGAGAGAGAGAGAGGGATCAACAGAGAGAGAGAGGGATCAACAGAGAGAGAAAGGGATCAACAGAAAGAGAGAGAGAGAGGGATCAACAGAGAGAGAGAGGGATCAACAGAAAGAGAGAGCGAGAGATCAACAGAAGAGAGAGGGATCAACAGAAAGAGAGAGGGATCAACAGAAAGAGAGAGAGAGAGGGATCAACAGAGAGAGAGAGAGAGAGAGAGAGGGATCAACAAAAAGAGAGAGGGATCAACAGAAGAGAGATGGATCAACAGAAAGAGAGAGGGATCAACAGAGAGAGAGAGAGGGATCAACAGAGAGAGAGAGAGAGAGAGGGATCAACAGAGAGAGAGAGATCAAAAGAGAGAGAGAGAGGGATCAACAGAAAGAGAGGGATCAACAGAAAGAGAGAGGGATCAACAGAGAGAGAGAGGGATCAACAGAGAGAGAGAGGGATCAACAGAGAGAGAGAGGGATCAACAGAAAGAGAGAGAGAGAGAGAGAGAGAGAGAGAGAGAGAGAGAGAGAGAGAGAGAGAGAGAGAGAGAGAGAGAGAGGGGGGGGATCAACAGAGAGAGAGAGGGATCAACAGAAAGAGAGAGGGATCAACAGAAAGAGAGGGACCAACAGAGAGAGAGAGAGAGAGAGTGATCAACAGAAAGAAAGAGGGACCAACAGAGAGAGAGAGAGAGATCAACAGAAAGAGAGAGAGAGAGAGAGAGGGATCAACAGAGAGAGAGAGAGAGGGATCAACAGAAAGAGAAAGAGGGATCAACAGAAAGAGAAAGAGGGATCAACAGAAAGAGAGAGAGAGATCAACAGAAAGAGAGGGACCAACAGAGAGAGAGAGATCAACAGAAAGAGAGAGAGAGAGAGAGGGATCAACAGAGAGAGAGAGAGGGATCAACAGAAAGAGAAATAGGGATCAACAGAAAGAGAAATAGGGATCAACAGAAAGAGAGGGACCAACAGAGAGCGAGAGAGAGAGATCAACAGAGAGAGAGAGGGGGATCAACAGAAAGAGAGAGAGGGATCAACAGAAAGAGAAATAGGGATCAACAGAAAGAGAAAGAGGGATCAACAGAAAGAGAGAGGGACCAACAGAGAGCGAGAGAGAGATCAACAGAAAGAGAGAGAGGGACCAACAGAAAGAGAGAGGGACCAACAGAAAGAGAGATGGATCAACAGAAAGAGAGAGGGATCAACAGAAAGAGAGAGGGACCAACAGAGAGAGAGAGAGAGGGATCAACAGAAAGAGAGAGGGACCAACAGAGAGAGAGAGAGAGAGATCAACAGAAAGAGAGAGAGAGAGCGAGAGGGATCAACAGAGAGAGAGAGAGGGATCAACAGAAAGAGAAATAGGGATCAACAGAAAGAGAAATAGGGATCAACAGAAAGAGAGGGATCAACAGAGAGAGAGAGAGAGATCAACAGAAAGAGAGAGATGGATCAACAGAGAGAGAGAGAGAGATCAACAGAAAGAGAGAGAGGGACCAACAGAAAGAGAGAGGGACCAACAGAAAGAGAGAGGGACCAACAGAAAGAGAGAGGGACCAACAGAAAGAGAGAGGGATCAACAGAAAGAGAGAGGGATCAACAGAAAGAGAGAGGGATCAACAGAGAGAGAGGGACCAACAGAAACAGAGAGGGATCAACAGAAAGAGAGGGACCAACAGAGAGCGAGAGAGAGAGAGTGATCAACAGAAAGAGAGAGGGACCAACAGAGAGAGAGAGAGGGATCAACAGAAAGAGAGAGCGAGGGATCAACAGAAAGAGAGAGAGAGATCAACAGAAAGAGAGAGAGGGATCAACAGACAGAGAGCGAGAGAGAGAGAGTGATCAACAGAAAGAGAGAGGGACCAACAGAAACAGAGAGGGATCAACAGAAAGAGAGGGACCAACAGAGAGCGAGAGAGAGAGAGTGATCAACAGAAAGAGAGAGAGAGAGAGAGAGGGATCAACAGAGAGAGAGAGAGGGATCAACAGAAAGAGAAATAGGGATCAACAGAAAGAGAAATAGGGATCAACAGAAAGAGAGGGACCAACAGAGAGAGAGAGGGACCAACAGAAAGAGAGATGGATCAACAGAAAGAGAGAGGGATCAACAGAAAGAGAGAGGGACCAACAGAGAGAGAGAGAGAGGGATCAACAGAAAGAGAGAGGGACCAACAGAGAGAGAGAGAGAGAGATCAACAGAAAGAGAGAGAGAGAGAGAGAGGGATCAACAGAGAGAGAGAGAGGGATCAACAGAAAGAGAAATAGGGATCAACAGAAAGAGAAATAGGGATCAACAGAAAGAGAGGGACCAACAGAGAGAGAGAGAGAGATCAACAGAAAGAGAGAGTGGGATCAACAGAGAGAGAGAGAGAGATCAACAGAAAGAGAGAGAGGGACCAACAGAAAGAGAGAGGGACCAACAGAAAGAGAGAGGGACCAACAGAAAGAGAGAGGGACCAACAGAAAGAGAGAGGGATCAACAGAAAGAGAGAGGGATCAACAGAAAGAGAGAGGGATCAACAGAGAGAGAGGGACCAACAGAAACAGAGAGGGATCAACAGAAAGAGAGGGACCAACAGAGAGCGAGAGAGAGAGAGTGATCAACAGAAAGAGAGAGGGACCAACAGAGAGAGAGAGAGGGATCAACAGAAAGAGAGAGCGAGGGATCAACAGAAAGAGAGAGAGAGATCAACAGAAAGAGAGAGAGGGATCAACAGACAGAGAGCGAGAGAGAGAGAGTGATCAACAGAAAGAGAGAGGGACCAACAGAAACAGAGAGGGATCAACAGAAAGAGAGGGACCAACAGAGAGCGAGAGAGAGAGAGTGATCAACAGAAAGAGAGAGGGACCAACAGAGAGAGAGAGGGATCAACAGAGAGAGAGAGAGAGAGGGATCAACAGAAAGAGAGAGGGATCAACAGAAAGAAAAAGGGATCAACAGAGAGAGAGAGAGATCAACAGAAAGAGAGAGGGATCAACAGAAAGAGAGAGCGAGGGATCAACAGAGAGAGAGAGAGAGAGAGGGATCAACAGAAAGAGAGAGCGAGGGATCAACAGAAAGAGAGAGGGATCAACAGAAAGAGAGAGAGAGGGATCAACAGAAAGAGAAATAGGGATCAACAGAAAGAGAAATAGGGATCAACAGAAAGAGAGGGACCAACAGAGAGCGAGAGAGAGAGATCAACAGAGAGAGAGGGGGATCAACAGAAAGAGAGAGAGGGATCAACAGAAAGAGAAATAGGGATCAACAGAAAGAGAAAGAGGGATCAACAGAAAGAGAGAGGGACCAACAGAGAGCGAGAGAGAGATCAACAGAAAGAGAGAGAGGGACCAACAGAAAGAGAGAGGGACCAACAGAAAGAGAGATGGATCAACAGAAAGAGAGAGGGATCAACAGAAAGAGAGAGGGACCAACAGAGAGAGAGAGAGAGGGATCAACAGAAAGAGAGAGGGACCAACAGAGAGAGAGAGAGAGAGATCAACAGAAAGAGAGAGAGAGAGAGAGAGGGATCAACAGAGAGAGAGAGAGGGATCAACAGAAAGAGAAATAGGGATCAACAGAAAGAGAAATAGGGATCAACAGAAAGAGAGGGACCAACACAGAGAGAGAGAGAGATCAACAGAAAGAGAGAGATGGATCAACAGAGAGAGAGAGAGAGATCAACAGAAAGAGAGAGAGGGACCAACAGAAAGAGAGAGGGACCAACAGAAAGAGAGAGGGACCAACAGAAAGAGAGAGGGACCAACAGAAAGAGAGAGGGATCAACAGAAAGAGAGAGGGATCAACAGAGAGAGAGGGACCAACAGAAACAGAGAGGGATCAACAGAAAGAGAGGGACCAACAGAGAGCGAGAGAGAGAGAGTGATCAACAGAAAGAGAGAGGGACCAACAGAGAGAGAGAGAGGGATCAACAGAAAGAGAGAGCGAGGGATCAACAGAAAGAGAGAGAGAGATCAACAGAAAGAGAGAGAGGGATCAACAGACAGAGAGCGAGAGAGAGAGAGTGATCAACAGAAAGAGAGAGGGACCAACAGAAACAGAGAGGGATCAACAGAAAGAGAGGGACCAACAGAGAGCGAGAGAGAGAGAGTGATCAACAGAAAGAGAGAGGGACCAACAGAGAGAGAGAGGGATCAACAGAGAGAGAGAGAGAGAGAGGGATCAACAGAAAGAGAGAGGGATCAACAGAAAGAAAAAGGGATCAACAGAGAGAGAGAGAGATCAACAGAAAGAGAGAGGGATCAACAGAAAGAGAGAGCGAGGGATCAACAGAGAGAGAGAGAGAGAGAGGGATCAACAGAAAGAGAGAGCGAGGGATCAACAGAAAGAGAGAGGGATCAACAGAAAGAGAGAGGGATCAACAGAAAGAGAGAGGGATCAACAGAAAGAGAGAGCGAGGGATCAACAGAAAGAGAGAGGGATCAACAGAAAGAGAGAGCGAGGGATCAACAGAAAGAGAGAGCGAGGGATCAACAGAAAGAGAGAGGGATCAACAGAAAGAGAGAGGGATCAACAGAAAGAGAGAGGGATCAACAGAAAGAGAGGGGGATCAACAGAAAGAGAGAGCGAGGGATCAACAGAAAGAGAGAGGGATCAACAGAAAGAGAGAGCGAGGGATCAACAGAAAGAGAGAGCGAGGGATCAACAGAAAGAGAGAGGGATCAACAGAAAGAGAGAGCGAGGGATCAACAGAAAGAGAGAGGGATCAACAGAAAGAGAGAGGGATCAACAGAAAGAGAGAGGGATCAACAGAAAGAGAGAGGGATCAACAGAAAGAGAGAGGGATCAACAGAAAGAGAGAGGGATCAACAGAAAGAGAGAGCGAGGGATCAACAGAAAGAGAGAGGGATCAACAGAAAGAGAGAGAGAGGGATCAACAGAAAGAGAGATAGAGGGATCAACAGAGAGAGAGGGATCAACAGAAAGAGAGAGGGATCAACAGAAAGAGAGAGAGAGGGATCAACAGAGAGAGAGGGATCAACAGAGAGTGATCAACATTGATTGAGAGAGATCTAGAGGTAGTAATAGGGAACAAGAGTTTTGATTGGGAACTGGTGTAGCGTGTCATCTCCACTCTCCAGACAAAGTTTAATTATGCAAAAAACTTATGTCCCGAACTGGATGCACAGTGACACCAAGGTGATGAATGAGGTATTTCCAGGACGACAAGGTGCTAGATGGTTCTTCTTGGCTTGGCAGAGACGACGCCCTAAAGTATTTGAGTGGCAGGCAGCTAGTGACCTGGACCATCTGTCTCCTAGTCTATCTCTCTCTCTCTCTCTCTCTCTCTCTCTCTCTCTCTCTCTCTCTCTCTCTCTCTCTCTCTCTCTCTCTCTCTCTCTCTCTCTCTCTCTCTCTCTCTCTCTCTCTCTCTCTCAATTCAATTCATTTTCAATTTAAGGGCTTTATTGGCATGGGAAACGTATGTTTACATTGCAAAAGCAAGTGAAATAGATAATAAACAAAAGTGAAATAAACAATTAAAAATTAACACTAAAAATTACATTTACAAAAGTTCAAAAATAATAAAGACATTTCAAATGTCATATTATGTACATATACAGTGTTGTAATGATATGCAAATAGTTAAAGCAAAAAAGGGAAAATAAATAAACATAAATATATGTTGTATTTACAGTGGTGTTTGTTCTTCACTGGTTGCCCTTTTCTTGTGGCAACAGGTCACACATATTGCTGCTGTGATTGCACTCACATATTTATTTAACCCAGTAGATATGGGAGTTTATCAAAATTTGATTTCTTTTCAAATTATTTGTGGGTCTGTGTAATCTGAGGAAAATATGTGTCTCTAATATGGTCATACATTTGGCAGGAGGTTAGGAAGTGCAGCTCAGTTTGCACCTCATTTTGTGGGCAGTGTGCACATAGCCTGTCTTCTCTTAACCTGTTTGGGCTGCAGGGGCAGTATTGAGTAGCCGGATAAAAGGTGCCCATTTCAAACGGCCTCGTACTCAGTTCTTGCTCGTACAATATGCATATTATTATTACTATTGGATAGAAAACACTCTCTAGTTTCTAAAACCGTTTGAATTATATCTGAGAGTAAAACAGAACTCATTTTGCAGCAAACTTCCTGATAGGAAGTGGAAAATCTGAAATCGATGCTCTGTTCTACGGCCTGCCTATTAATGTCCTTGATATTTATTAGAATACATGCACTTCATACGTCTTCCACTAGATGTCGACAGGCAGTGAGAGAAGAAATGGAGTGTGTAACTTGATCTGGGGTCGAATAATAGCTCTCGGCATGACGTGTCACCAGTTTCCTGTTTTCTGGAGAGGGCGTGAAGGGACCTGGATTTGCCTTCTGATAAGCTGTCGTTATGGACGACTAATATCTCCGGCTTTGATTTTATTTGATACATGTGACAATATCATCGTAAAGTATGTTTTTTCAATATAGTTTTATTAGATTATTGAAATTTATTCGGGACGTTAGGCGTGTTGCGTTGTGTGCCTTTGTTCAGGAAGGAGAGCTTAGCGCCACTTTGCTAGCTTTCCGTGCTAATTGACTGGAGAAGAGGACATTCTAAATCCAAACAACGATTGTTCCCGACAAAGGACCCCTTGTACAACATTCTGATGAAAGATCATCAAAAGTAGGACCCATTTTATGATGCTATTTCATATATCTGTCGAACATGTGAAATAGTCGTTTGCGCCCAGATTTTGGGTACTCTCTCGCTATACCTAAGCTGGATGTCGTAATGAAGTTATTTTTAGAATTCTAACACGGCGATTGCATTAAGAACTAGTGTATCTATCATTTCCTATACAACATGTATTTTTTTAGTTATGTTTATGAATAGTTATTTGGTCAGAATATGTGAGTGCCAGAAAAATATCCGGACGTTGTGGGAAAAAGATGCTACGTTAGCACAATGTATAACCACTGATTTCAGCTCTAAATATGCACATTTTCGAACAAAACATAAGTGTATATATAACCTGATGTTATAGGACTGTCATCTGATGAAGCTTATCAAGGTTAGTCAAAAATTATATATCTTTTGCTGGTTTATTCGCTATCGCTAACGTGCCTATTGCTATCGCTAACGTGCCTTGATGAATGAATGCGGTAGTGTGGTAGGCTATTGTAGTAAGCTAATATAATGCTATATTGTGTTTTCGCTGTAAAACACTTAAAAAATCAGAAATATTGGCTGGATTCACAAGATGTTTGTCTTTAATTTGCTATACACCATCGATTTTTCAGAAATGTTTTATGATGAGTATTTAGGTATTTGACGTTGGTGTCTGTAATTACTCTGGCTGCTTCGGTCCTATTTGTGACGGTAGCTGTGATGGTAGCTGCAATGTAAAACTGATTTATACCTCAAATATGCACATTTTTCGAACAAAACATAGATTTATTGTATAACATGTTATAAGACTGTCATCTGATGAAGTTGTTTCTTGGTTAGTTTGGTTGGTTCTTGGTTAGTTAGGTTGGCTTTGTGCATGCTACCTGTGCTGTGAAAAATGTCTGTCCTTTTTTGTATTTGGTGGTGAGCTAACATAAATATATGTGGTGTTTTCGCTGTAAAACATTTAAAAAATCGGACATGTTGGCTGGATTCACAAGATGTTTATCTTTCATATGCTGTATTGGACTTGTTAATGTGTGAAAGTTAAATATTTCTAAAAAATATATTTTGAATTTCGCACCCTGCACTTGAAGTGGCTGTTGTCATATTGTGCCCGGCTTCGGGCTTGCAGCCAGAAGAAGTTAAGAGACAGGTCTGCCTACGGCGGTCTTTCTCAATAGCAAGGCTATGCTCACTGAGTCTGTACATAGTCAAAGCTTTCCTTAAATTTGGGTCAGTCACAGTGGTCAAGTATTCTGCCACTGTGTACTCTCTGTTTAGGGCCAAATAGCATTCTAGTTTGCTCTGTTTTTTGATAAATTCTTTCCAATGTGCCAAGTAATTATCTTTTTGTTTTCTCATGATTTGGTTGGGTCTACCTGTGTTGCTGTCCTGGGGCTCTGTGGTCTGTTTGTGTTTGTGAACAGAGCCCCAGGACCAGCTTGCTTAGGGGGCTCTTCTCCAGGTTCATCTCTCTGTAGGTGATGGCTTTGTTATGGAAGGTTTGGGAATCGCTTCCTTTTAGGTGGTTGTAGAATTTAACAGCTCTTTTCTTGGATTTTGATAATTAGCGGGTTTCGGCCTATTTCTCGTCTACATGCATTATTTGGTGTTCTACGGTGTACGTGGCGGATAAATTTGGTGTCTCAATTTGGTTTTCATCCCATTTTGTGAATTATTGGTTGGTGAGCAGACCTCACAACCATAAAGGGCAATGGCTTCTATAACTGTTTCAAGTATTTTTAGCCAGATCCTAATTGGCATGTCAAATTTTATGTTCCTTTTGATGGCATAGAAGGCCCTTCTTGCCTTACCTCTCAGATCATTTACAGCTTTGTCGAAGTTGTCGAAGTTACCTGTGGCACTGATGTTTAGGCCGAGTGCTTTAGGGCAACGGTGTCTAGATGGAATTTGTATTCGTGGTTCTGGGAACTGGACTTTCTTTGGAACACCATTATTTTTGTCTTATTGAGATCTACTGTCAGGGCCCAGGTCTGACAGAAACTATACAGAAGATCTAGGTGCTGCTGTAGGCCCTCTTTGGTTGAGGACAGAAGCACCAGATCATCAGCAAACAGTTGACATTTGACTTTAGACTCTAGTAGGGCGAGGTCGGGTGCTGCAGACTGTTCTAGTGCCCTCGCCAAATCGTTGATATATATGTTGAAGATGGTGGGGCTTAAGCTACATCCCTGTCTCACACCCTGGTCATGTGGAAAGAAATGTGTTTGTTTTTTGCCAATTTTAACCGTACACTTGTTTGTTTGTGTACATGGATTTTATAATGTCATATGTTTTCCCCCCAACAACACCTTCCATCAATTTGTATAGCAGGCCCTCATGCCAAATTGAGTCAAAAGCTTTTTTGAAATCAACAAAGCATGAGAAGATTTTGCCTTTGTTTTAGTTTGTTTGTCAATTAAGGTGTGCAGGGTGAATACGTGGTCTGTTGTACGGTAATTTGGTAAAAAGACAATTTGACATTTGCTCAGTACATTGTTTACAGGATTTTCCCAAGGTTGCTTTTGAAGCAAATCCCACGGCAGTTTTTGGGGTCAAATTTGTCTCCACTTTTGTGGATTGGGGTGATCTGTCCTTTGTTCCAAATATTGGGGAAGATGCCAGAGCTGAGGATGATGGTTAAGAGTTTAAGTATAGACAATTGAAATTTGTGGTCTGTATATTTTATCATTTCATTTAGGATACCATCAACACCACAGGCCTTTTTGGGTTGGAGGGTTTGTATTTTGTCCTGTAGTTCATTCAGTGTAATTGGAGAAGTGGGTTCTGGTAGTCTTTAATAGTTGATTATTTTCTGAGTCTCTATGTTTTTGGTTGGATAGATTTCTCAATTTCTTTCTTATGTTTTTGCATTCTTCATCAAACCATTTGTCATTGTTCATTTTAGATTTGATAGGGAGCTGACAGGGAAGTCAAATACACTGTTTAGGTTTTCTACTGCCAGGTTTACACCTTGTTTGTCTAGAAGCGATTGAATTTGTTGTTGCCTAATTGTTTTTTGGTAGATTTCCACACTACTCTCCTTCCATCTATAGCATTTCTTCATATTATTCTGTCTGTCTGTCTGTCTGTCTGTCTGTCTGTCTGTCTGTCTGTCTGTCTGTCTGTCTGTCTGTCTGTCTGTCTGTCTGTCTCTCTCGCTATCTTACGCTCTCACTTGCTCACGCTCTGTCTGTCTGTCTGTCTGTCTGTCTGTCTGTCTGTCTGTCTGTCTGTCTGTCTGTCTGTCTGTCTGTCTGTCTGTCTGTCTGTCTGTCTGTCTGTCTGCCAACCCCCCGCTCTCTCGGCTCTCTGTCCCGCTTCCCTAACTCTCTACCCTCCCTTCCTCACCCCCCTGCATCGTTACAGTGTGAGCAGATGGGAGAACAGTGAGAGGGTTCCCACGTCCTGCCCGGGCTAACTTCTCTGCCACACACACACACACACACACACACACACACACACACACACACACACACACACACACACACACACACACACACACACACACACACACACACACACACACACACACACACACACACACACACACACACACACCCTCGTCCCACTCAGACCCTGCTATAGCGATGATGACTCAGCCAAGGCACAGATACGTCCTGCTGCAGCCCAGCCTCCTAAAATAGCACACTGCCTGTCCGACACGCACACACACACTAGGGTCTGCACGAGTAATCATATTTTCATTTAAATTATGATATTTTGCAATATTTATATCGCAAGATGCTGCGAAATTTTATATTTGATTTATTGCGAGAGTTGACGGAGTTCTGTATCCATCTATCTTCTTTTGGCCGTTTCCCAATGCCACACACACCAAGCCCCACCCCCTGTCACTCCAGCAGGCAGTTCCTCATGCTCCAGATTCACTCTTCATGCATTGACAAAACAACAGCAGTCAACAGATTTTTCCAAACAAGAACAACTCAGCTTTCCACGTTGCTTCTTAATATATACAGTTGAAGTCGGAAGTTTACATACACCTTATTCAAATACATTTAAACTGAGTCAGGTTTGTAGACCTCCTTGCTTGCACACAATTTTTCAGTTCTGCCCATACATTTTCTATAGGATTGTGGTCAGGGATTTGTGATGACCCTTCCAGTACCTTGACTTTGTTGTCCTTAAGCCATTTTGCCACAACCTTGGAAGTATGCTTGGGGTCATTGTCCATATGGAAGACCCATTTGCGACCAAGCTTTTACTTCCTGACTGATGTCTTGAGATGTTGCTTCAATATATCCACATCATTTTCCTACCTCATGATGCCATCTGTTTTGTGAAGTGCACCAGTCCCTCCTGCCGCAAAGCACCCCCACAACATGATGCTTCCACCCCCGTGCTTCACGGTTGGCATGGTGTTCTTTGGCTTGCAAGCCTCCCCCTTTTTCCTCCAAACATAACGATGGTCATTATGGCCAAACAGTTCTATTTTTCGTTTCATCAGACCAGAGGACATCTCTCCAAAAAGTATGATCTTTGTCCCCACTGTCACGCCCTGACCTTAGAGATCCTTTCTATGTCTCTATTTTGGTTTGGTCAGGGCGTGAGTTGGGGTGGGTATTCTATGTTTTGTGTTCTATGTTTTCTATTTCTGTGTGTTTGGTCGGGTGTGGTTCTCATTCAGAGGCAGCTGTCTATCGTTGTCTCTGATTGAGAACCATACTTAGGTAGCCTTTTCCCACCTGTGTTCTGTGGGTAATTATTTTCTGTGTGTGTTTGTGTGCACCTCGGTTGCGTCACGTTCTTTGCTGTTTCCCTATTTGTTTTTTGATTGTTTCAGTTTCACTTTAATTAAAAGATGTGGACCTACATGCACGCTGCGCCTTGGTCGATTTATGACAGGGAGTTTGAGGATGGCTAGCGTGACACCCATGTGCAGTAGAAAACCATACCCTGGCTTTTTATGGCGGTTTTGGAGCAGTGGCTTCTTCCTTGCTCAGCGGCCTTTCAGGTTATGTTGATATAGGACTCGTTTTACTGTGGATATAGATCGTTTTGTACCTGTTTCCTCCAGCATCTTCACAAGGTCCTTTGCTGTTGTTCTGGGATTGATTTGCACTTTTTGCACCAAAGTACGTTCAACTCTAAAAGACAGAATGCGTCTCCTTCCTGAGTGGTATGACGGCTGCATGGTCCCATGGTGTTTATACTTGCGTACTATTGTTTGTACAGTTGAACGTGGTACCTTCAGGCATTTGGAAATTGCTCCCAAGTATGAACCAGACTTGTGGAGTTCTTTGCTGATTTCTTTTGGTTTCCCCATGATGTCAAGCAAAGAGGCACTGAGTTTGAAGGTAGGCCTTGAAATACATCCACAGGTACACCTCTAGTTGACTCAAATTATGTCAATTAGCCTATCAGAAGCTTCTAAAGCCATGACATCATTTTTTGGAATTTTAAAAGCTTTTTATAGGCACAGTCAACTTAGTGTATATAAACTTCTGACCCACTGGAATTATGATACAGTCAATTATAGGTGAAATAATCTGTCTGTAAACAATTGTTGGGAAAATTACTTGTGTCATGCACAAAGTAGACACCCTAGTGGTTGAAAATGAGTTTTAATGACTCCAACATAAGTGTATGTTAACTTCCGACTTCAACTGTATATGCTCTCTGTTAAACACTAGTTAGTTGGTCTTAGCAAGCTGCAAATGTGCCTAAAAAATATCTGTTAGCCCCTAATGCTAATCACTAGCTAGCTATCTTGCTATCTACATTCACTGAGAGGTCAAATCTTGCTAGCAAACTTTTGCTCCAATTCAGGCCTTTGCCTGTGGTGGATTATGTCAGCCTGTTCTTAATCAAAGAGGAAAAGGCTAAGATTATTCTAAATTATTTGTCTGAATCTACCTATCTATTTAAATCAAACATCTCCTCCCTTACTTTTCAATCATTGTCATGCCAAACAAAACTGCATTCCAAGTGCTGTATTCACTGTATTCCAACCATAAAATGTGATTGATCATTCAATTTATGATTCCAACAGTTTACCCAAGTGTTTTGATCCATAATCACAAGTAAAATCTCAATATTTGGTACAACATTTGCAATTAGATTTTTACCCATATTGTCCAGCCCTAACACACACAAACACACACATACACATGCACACACACACACACACACGGACACGCACACGCACACACACACACACACACACACACACACACACACACACACACACACACACACACACACACACACACACACACACACACACACACACACACACACACTGGCACAGAGGCACTGATGTACGCACGCAGGCATGTGCACACGCACGTATAAACACAAATTCATACACCCCCTTCACCCTCTAATCAAACAGTAGTTAGCCCTTAGCACCGCTCCTATTGATTATTACACTGCAGTCAACCTATTCCTCATTTGTCCTGCTGTACAGGTATGGTGTGGGATAACGGTGGTAATCAAGCATCCCAAGTGGGGCAGTGGTCTAACGCACTGCATCGCAGTGCTAGAGGCATCACTACAGACCTGGGTTTGATCCCAGGCTGTGTCACAGCCTGCCGTGAACGGGAAGACCCATTAGGCGGCGTACAATTGGCCCAGCGTCGTCCGGGTTAGGGGAGGGTTTGGCCAGCTGGGATTCCTTTTCACATCGCGTTCTAGCAACTCCTTGTGCCTGCATGCTGACTTCGGTCACCAGCTGGATGGTGTTTCCTCCAACACATTGGTGCGGCTGGCTTCCGGGTGAAGCGAGCAGTGGGTCAAGAAGCAGCAGGGTTGTGTTTTAGAGGACGCATGGCTCTCGACCTTCGCCTCTCCCAAGTCCGTAAGCGAGTTGCAGCGATGGGACAAGACTGTAACTACCAATTGGATATCATGAAAAAGGGTTTTAAAAAACTAAAACAGTGGTAATCAAAGGCTATAAGAGAATTACAGTGTTTTATACAGTATACAGAATTACAGTAACTTGTCTTATACAGTATACAGAATTACAGTAACTTGTCTTATACAGTATACAGAATTACAGTAACTTGTCTTATACAGTATTACAGTATAACGTTCTATTTTCCTCTCTTGTCTTATACAGTATTACAGTACAACGATCTATTTTCCTCCCTTGTCTTATACAGTATTACAGTATAACGTTCTAGTTTCCTCTCTTGTCTTATACAGTATTACAGTACAACGATCTATTTTCCTCTCTTTTCTTTGACTGTTTCTTTAAAGACTCAGTTGAGAACCTGGCAGTAACACATGGCCATAGAAATGAAAGTGATCACTTCGCATGACGACACCACTCGTGTTTTTAACACAGCTGAAGTGTCTGAGCAGGAGATCATGAAAAACTCCAAGAGACAGGATGTGTATAGCAATGACTCCGCACTCCTGAAGAAAAACTCCAGAACCCTGTGTGCTATTCAGTCACTCATCTGGTCCGTCTGTCAATTAAAGAAGCAGTGTTCCCTGACAACTGGAAATCTGCTGTCATAACACCGATCTTCAAGGCTGGAGATCCAACTGATGTGGCCAATTATAGACCCATCAGCATTCTCCCAATCATAACCAAGGTGGTAGAAAACGTGGTGGCCGACCAACTAATAGTCCACCTAAACTCAGATCACTCTCCTCTCCGTCCAATACATAAAATAATGTCTAAACTTGACAAATGTGGAGTTGTGGGAGCTGTTTTCCTGGATTTAAAGAAAGTGTTCGACACAGTGAACAAAAATGTGCTGCTATTCAAACTGTCAATCCACAACCTATCATCTAGTTCAAACAGGCGGACGGAATCCCACCTGAACCAACAAAAAAAACTATGCACCAAATTCAAACTGTCATTATCTGCTGACCTGCTGATAAAAATGCAGATGTATGCAGACGATACAGTCTTCTATGTCCATGCCAAGACAAAGCAACAGGCTACTCGTGAACTTACAGCAGCAATAGACAAAATAGCTGACTTGTTGGAGTACTCATGGGTAACATAACAAAAACTGCCTACATGTATTTCCCCATCAGGAACAGTAAGACCCATCAGCCCGAGGTAACTGTTAAGGGACAGAGGATTGAGATGGTGTCACATTTTAAATGATTAGGAATAACAGTTGACTATAACCTGACCTTTATAAAACTAATAAGAAAGTATATGGAACAGTCAAATGCAACTTGAGATTGAGAGAGAGAGAGAGATAGAGATATAAATATATAGAGAGAGAGATATAGAGAGAGAGAGATATATATAGAGATTTAGAGAAATAGACACAGAGAGAGAGAGAGACAAGGCAAGAAGTGCCTTCTATGCCATCAAAAGGAACATAAAATTCGACATACCAATTATGAACTGGCTAAAAATACTTGAATCAGTTATAGAACCCATTGTCCTTTATGGTTGTGAGGTCTGGAGTCCGCTCACCAACCAAGAATTCACAAAATGGGACAAACACCAAATTGAGACTGCATACATAAATCAGCAAAAATATCCTCTGTGTACAACGTAAAACACCAAATAATGCATGCAGAGCAGAATTATGCCGATACCGCTAATGATCAAAATCCAGAAAAGAGCCGTTAAATTCTACAACCACCTAAAAGGAAGCGATTCCCAAACCTTCCATAACAAATAAACAGAGCAAACTAGAATGCTATTTGGCCCTAAACAGAGAGTACACAGTGGCAGAATACCTGACCACTGTGACTGACCCAAACTTAAGGAAAGCTTTGACTATGTACCGACTCAGTGAGCATAGCCTTGCTATTGAGAAAGGCCGCCGTAGGCAGACCTGGCTCTCAAGAGAAGACAGGCTATGTGCACACTGCCCACAAAATGAGGTGGAAACTGAGCTGCACTTCCTAACCTCCTGCCAAATGTATGACCATATTAGAGACACATATTTCCCTCAGATTACACTCTGTGAAGATGGGAGAACCTTCCAGAAGGACAATCGTCTTTACAATACTCCACCAATCAGGCCGTTATGGTATAAGGGCCAGATGGAAGCCACTCCTCAGTAAATGGCACATGACAGCCAGCTTGGAGTTTGCCACAAAACATCTAAAGGACTCTCAGACCATGTGAAACAAGATTCTCTTTGTCCTGAATGACAAGCGTCACGTCTGGAGGAAAGCTGGCAACATCCCTACGGTGAAGTACGGTGGCGGCGGCATCATGCTGTGGGGATGTTTTTCAGCAGCAGGGACTGGGAGACTAGTCAGGATCGAGGGAAAGATGAACGGAGCAAAGTACAGAGAGATCATTGATGAAAACTTGCTCTAGAGTGTAAGCATACAGCCAAGACAATGCAGGAGTGGCTTCGGGACAAGTCTCTGAATGTCCTTGAGTGGCCCAGCCAGAGCCCGGACTTGAAACCGATTGAACATCTCTGGAGAGACTTGAAAATAGCTTTGCAGTAACGCTCCCCATCCAACCTGACCGAGCGTGAGAGGATCTGCAGAGAAGAATAGGAGAAACTCCTCAAATACAGGTGTGCCCCAGAAGACTCGAGGCTGTAATCGCTGCCAAAGGTGCTTCAACAAAGTACTGAGTAAAGGATCTGAATACTTATGTAAATGTGATATTTCAGTTTTTAATTTTGAATACATTTGCTAAAATGTTTAAAAAAAAGTTTTGCTTTGTCATTAGGGGGTATTGTGTGTAGATTATTTAATCAATTTTAGAATAAGGCTGTAACGTAACAAAATGTGGAAAAAAGTCAAGGGGTCTGAATACTTTCCAAATGCACTGTATTCTGTCTGTACATTGTCTATTGCTGGCAGCACCTATTCACTAAATCAAATTCAGAGTTAAGTGTTCTTAGCGAATGTGTTACATCTGCTTCTGCCACACCTTCTTCTTCTCCTCCTGTGTCTCCCTAACCTGCCGCCACTCCCCCAGTGTTCTCTCCCTCTTCCTCTCTGTGTGTGTGTGATTGTGTGAGGGTGTAGACAGGTGTGCTGGAGGCAGAGCAGATCCCCACCAGCTGCAACCTGTTCCATAATCAAGACCTCTACAAATACTCAGTCCTGCCGCTTCCACGCTGGCAGATCATAACCTCTGCTCATTCTGCCCGCTCTGACTTTGGCCCTTGTCTCCAGTCCCACATTTCGTCAGTCCAGCTCAATCTCTCCACTCTACCGCATCCTTGGATTCCTCTCCGGACCTGCTTACCCAGTCCCAACTCCCCTCTCTCCAGCCTCAGCCTCAGCCTCAGCCTCAGCCTCAGCCTCAGCCTCTGCACCTAGCTTCCTGCAGCCCGCCCAAGCTTCCAATGGCCTGCATCCCATCTTCCTCCTGTTTTTCAATAAATACCTTGGTTACCTCATCCCAGTTTCCTCGTCTGAGTCTGCTCTGTTCACCTGTTCTGCTCCGCGTGACAGAATAAAGTGATTTTGACTCTGACACACACACACTAGATAGAGTGTTCCTTGCTAGTGCTGCCCAATCGATGGTGACTTGGCTTTGGGTTGCAGAGGATAAACAGAAAAGGGAGATTGAGATAGCTCTGGGGCTAGCATTGATGTGTGTGTATGTGTGTGTTCATTTGTGCGTGTGTGTGTGTGTGTGTGTGTGTGTGTGTGTGTGTGTGTGTGTGTGTGTGTGTGTGTGTGTGTGTGTGTGTGTGTGTTGCTCCGGGCTAACATTGATGTGTGATTAAAGAGAGTGTAACTGTCCTGAACCCTGAGTGAGATCGTTGACGCTAGGCTAATTGTCCTGGAGAAATCAATGGCCAAGTGTTGGCTAGTTATATGGGCCTCACGATTACAGCAGTAGGCTACGGCGACACCAGGATGATACTATGAGTGTCTATGTACTCTATAATATACTGTCAGCTATGTACTCTATAATATACTGTCAGCTATATACTCTATAATATACTGTCAGCTATGTACTCTATAATATACTGTCAGCTATGTACTCTATAATATACTGTCAGCTATGTACAGTATAATATACTGTCAGCTATGTACTGTATAATATACCTTTCAGCTATGTACTCTATAATATACTGTCAGCTATGTACTGTATAATATACCTTTCAGCTATGTACTCTATAATATACTGTCAGCTATGTACTGTATAATATACCTTTCAGCTATGTACTCTATAATATACTGTCAGCTATGTACTCTATAATATACTGTCAGCTATGTACTGTATAATATACCTTTCAGCTATGTACTGTATAATATACTGTCAGCTATGTACTGTATAATATACCTTTCAGCTATGTACTCTATAATATACTGTCAGCTATGTACTGTATAATATACCTTTCAGCTATGTACTGTACAATATACTGTCAGTTATGTATATACAGTACCAGTCAAAAGTTTGGACACACCTACTCATTCAAGGGTTTTTCTTTATTTTTTATATTTTCTACATTGTAGAATAATAGTGAAGACATCAAATCTATGAAATAACACATATGGAACCATGTAGTAACCAAAAAAGTATTAATATTTATATTTTAGATTCTTCAACGTAGCCAACCTTTGCCTTGATGACAGCTTTGCACACTCTTGGCATTATCTCAACCAGCTTCATGAGGCAGTTACCTGGAATGCATTTCTATTAACTGGTGTGCCTCATGGGGAATGCTGAGCACTTGTTGGCTGCTTTTCCTTCCCTCCGCGGTCCAACTCATCCCAAATCATCTCATTTGGGTTGAGGTCGGGTGATTGTGGAAGCCAGATCATCTGATGCAGCACCGTCACTCTCCTTCTTGATCAAATAGCCCTTACACAGCCTGGAGGTGTGTTTTGGGTCATTGTTCTTTAGAAAAACAAGTGATAGTCCCACGAAGTGCAAACCAGATGGGATGGAATATCGCAGCAGAATGCTGTGGTAGCCACACTAGTTAAGTGTGCCTTGAATTCTAAATATAT
>NC_052330.1:31830268-31837768 GCF_016432855.1 Salvelinus namaycush
GATGATGTCACTTTTCCTCCTTCCTTACGCTCTATTCCTCAACCCCATAGAGGAATTATTTTCCTCATGGAGGTGGAAGGTTTATGACCACCATCCACATGATCAAATGTCCCTCCTGGATGCAATGAATGCTGGATGCCTGGACATATCTGCAGAAGATTGCCAGGGATGGACCAGGCATGCCAAAATATTATTTCCTAGGTTTATTGCCCAAGATGACATAAGATGTGACGTGGATGAGAACCTGTGGCCAAATACATAAGACAGGGTTGACTAGCATTGCTACTGTATCTGTATTGGTAGATGGTGTATATACAAATTATTTTATTTTGGAATCACTCAATGCCATAAAATGACATAAAACATATTCAAGCATATTGCATCATGTCTGATACATTCCTGTAACATAAACTGCAGTGAATTCTAAACAGTAGAGAGGTGTTATTCTTGTTTTGTAAAGAAACATTGTGTAATGCTACCTGTTGTTAGTGTTTTTAGGTCATTGTTTTATGAGTGACAAAATGTGCTTGTTGGGTGACAACCTTTGCTAGTGTTATGGAAGAATGAGTTAATTTGCAACGTGTATGAAGTGTTTTGGTAGTTTTAGGGCATTTTGGATGTGATATTAACTGCTGTGCCAAGCTGAAAGTTGATTAGGAGAACTGTGTGAAGAGTTTTGAAAAAGTGACCTAAGTATTGAGAAATGGGTCCTAGCGATTGTAAAAAAACCTGTAAGACTACAAAGAATCACTCTGTGCGACCCTGATTTAGTGAGGTGACATCACACACTTCCTCTGATCTGACTGGATCTCAACAGAGCTTGTTGAAGCCTGTGTGTGTATGTGTGTGTGTGTGTGTGTGTGTGTGTGTGTGTGTGTGTGTGTGTGTGTGTGTGTGTGTGTGTGTGTGTGTGTGTGTGTGTGTGTGTGTGTGTGTGTGTGTGTGTGTGTGTGTGTGTGTGTGTGTGTGTGTGTTGAAGCTTGTGAGAATGTTATTCCATGCTCAGACTGAATTAAAGTAGAACCCATTAAGGTAGAGAAGCACAGCCATCTCCAATGGACTATCTAAAAAATGATCCACAAAAAACTCTCTGAATATGAAAATAAAATGAAATCAACTGCAGCTAAACCATACTTAAGGAAATAATCATAGTTCTCTATGGTATGTGATAGGATTCTGTGCTCATTCTGAATCCCAAAACATCCTTCATTCAGACATCCAACTTTCACAGAACTTTTATAGATGATGGTATTTAATGTTATAGTTGCGATATTTCAGTACTCTGTCGTAGTGTATTGGGGATGCAGTATGTAGTCGCTTTGATGTAACTGCAGTGATCATGGCTCTGGTTGTATAAATAGGAATGCAGCGATAGTGTTTCTGTTTATTTAGCCCTAGGGTGTAGTACTGTGTGTGTGTGTGTGTGTGTGTGTGTGTGCAGGGGTTCGAACTGGAGAATCCAGTTCCTACATTTAAATATAAAAATGGATTTTATCAAACAAAACTATGCTACATTTTATCTCTGGGACCCTCAGGATGACAAATCAGAGCCAGATTACTGAATGTAGGTACATTATTTACCTTCAGAGGTGAATGTATCAAAACAGTAGCCGTGTTAAAAGTGTTTTGTTGTTGTGTTCTCTCCTCAAACAATAGCATGCTATTTTTTCACTGTATTAGCTACTGTAAATTGAAAAGTGCAGTTTAACACGAATTTAAAGCTTTCTGCCCCTATAAGACATGTCTATGTCCTGGAAAGCTGTTACTTACAACGTCATTCTAGTCACATTAGTCCATGTTAGCAACAACCGTCCCGGTTTAGGGACACCGATCCCATAGAGGCTAATAGAAAATGACTCAAGTAAAAGTGAAAGTCACCCAGTAAAAAAAATATTTGGTTTTAAATATGCTTAAGTATCAAAAGTAAAAGTAAAAGTAGAAATATTTGTAAATTCCTTATACTGTATATAGCAAATCACGCCACCGCTGGTTATGTATAGTGTATGACAGGCCTCTGCAGGAAGGGAACACACTCCATTTCGTGAGCTTCGTGGGTACTAGCACGGTTGCCACGGCAGCGAGTTGTGATGCTTTTGATAGCTCTGATTTGCCCTTGATACAAGGGCACACACACACACACACACACACACACACACACACACACACACACACACACACACACACACACACACACACACACACACACACACACACACACACACACACACACACACACACACACACACACACACACACTGGTGTGCTACAGTATTGTACGTGTGTGTGTGTGTTTGTGCAGGTTGCTTCATTCAGTAGGTGTGAACCCCCTGCTGGTACCTACTGTTAGGAGAACAAGCATGAAAGGAAAAAAGAGCTGGTTAGATTAAGAAATGTTTGGAATCAGAAAGCGTCCTTCTTTTCATTTCCCTTTCACTTTTCAAACCAAATCAAATCAAATCAAATTGTATTAGTCACATGCGCCAAATACAACAGGTGTAGACCTTACAGTGAAATGCTTACGTACAAGCCCTTAAACTATAGGGGGTGCTGTTTTCGCATTAGCATAATTTCCTCTACAGATTAAACTGCCTCTTATTCAATTATTGCTCTTACATATGCATATAATTAATACCATTGGATAGAAAACAATCTATAGTTTCTAAAACCGTTTCAATTTTGTCTCTGAGTTAAACAGAAGTCATTTGACAGCACTTTCCCTGACCAAGAAGAAGAATGCAAGATGTGTATGCTCGCTTCAACGCTCTGCCTATATATGGTCACGCCACCTATGACCCGAAACACACTTCATTCGTCTTCCTCTGGGTGTCAAGACGACGTCAGAGGAGAAATTTTTTGTTTACCTTGTACTGACGTGAAATAAGACCTATTTCTTTGGCGTGACCGACAACTTCCGGTTCTCTGACTCGCGCTATTTGGAGGTGCGATTGTCTACTGTTTTGCTGCCGTTACGGATGAAAACTATCTCCGTCTCGAAGTTTGTTTGATACATGTGACCATATCATCTTAATGTATGTTTTTTCAATATAGTTTAATCAGATTATTTGAATTTTTTCGGGAGTTTTGCCGTGTTCCGTTCTGTGACTTTTTTTTACTTTGGCCAGTCGACCAGTACATATGCTAAATGAAGAGGGAAAGTTGCCATTATGAATGGATTGAACGACTCATCAGGACTAAGGACACATTGATCAACATTCTGATGAAAGATCAGCAATAGTAAGACCCAATTTACGATGTTATTTCATATATCTGTCGTGCATGTGAACTGGTCGCGGGCGCCCAGCTGGTTCTGGCTGGCGTGGCTATGCTAATTTAGCGCTACATTTTGTTTTCGCTATAAAACATTTAATAAATCTGAAATATTGTTTGGATTCACCAGATGTTGGGCTTTCAATATCTGTACGCTGTGTATTTTTCTGAAATGTTTTAAGATAAGTAATTAGTTATATGACGTTGGTCTCTGTAATTGTTCTGGCTGCGTCAGCACTATTTCAGATTGCAGCTGCAATGTAGAACTGTGATTTATACCTGAAAAATGCACATTTTTCAAAAAAAACTATGCTATACCATAAATATGTTATCAGACTGTCATCTTAGGAAGTTGTTTCTTGGTTAGTGGCTATATATATTTTTATTTAGTCGAATTAGTGATAGCTACTGACGCAGGAAAAAACTGTTGGAGTAAAAAAATTGTGTCTTATGCTAACGTGGTTAGCTAATAGATTTACATATTGTGTCTTCCCTGTAAAACATTTTAAAAATCTGAAATGGTGGCTTTATTCACAAGATCTGTATCTTTCATCTGGTGTCTTGGACTTGTGATTTAATGATATTTAGATGCTACAATTTACTTGTGACGCTATGCTAGCTATGCTACTCAGTGGGGGGGGAGTGGGGGGTGATCCCGGATCCGGGTTGGTGACTCGTTAAACACACACACACACACATACACACACACACACACACACACACACACACACACACACACACACACACACACACACACACACACACACACACACACACACACACACACACACACTGGTGTGCTACAGTATTGTACGTGTGTGTGTGTGTTTGTGCAGGTTGCTTCATTCAGTAGGTGTGAACCCCCTGCTGGTACCTACTGTTAGGAGAACAAGCATGAAAGGAAAAAAGAGCTGGTTAGATTAAGAAATGTTTGGAATCAGAAAGCGTCCTTCTTTTCATTTCCCTTTCACTTTTCAAACCAAATCAAATCAAATCAAATTGTATTAGTCACATGCGCCAAATACAACAGGTGTAGACCTTACAGTGAAATGCTTACGTACAAGCCCTTAACCAACAATGCAGTTGAAAAAATACGAATAAGAATAATAAATAAAAGGAACAAGTCATTTTCCTTTCCTTTCCTTGTCATTCTAGGGTTCAGGGTTCAAGGAGAGGTGAAGTGACGTCACGAGAGAAATAGGAGAGTAACGTCATTGACGCTATCTAGCAGATAGCAGTGAAACACCACCAGACATCTCAGTAGACTATATTGTGGATAGCTGTGGAGATAGAGACGTTTCAGACGGTTTTAAAGGCCCTGAGAACTTCGATATGTGCCTACCTCGTGCATCTTATTGATGTTTATAAAGCTGTGTGTGTGTGTGTGTGTTTGTGTGTTTGTGCGTACCTGTGTCTTTTCTGTCAGCTGTCCTCCTCTACCCAGTGTCCTCTCCTCTCCATCAAGCCTTAGACAACAAGATGGCGGGAACCCATCAATGTCCCCGCTATGGGTCACCTCCTGGGGATGTTTTGGGGGTCTATATTTTTTGCTGATGACACTAGGACCCGCCAGATTCTCCTGCTGTCCCATATCTCCGTCTTTATGTTTATGAACTGACCTTGAACCTGCTGTTATTCCCACAAACTAGCCACGCACAGTATCTCTGTAGCTCATGTCAGCTGATCGCTTTGCTTTCCCAACAGCGCACACGTGAATAGCCAATTTTCACCAATTACTGTTTTCATCCAGGCCAATTGATAGCTGGTTATGTCTGATGCTCTAAGGGCGTGAGGGCCATGGTGAATTGAGGACCTGCCCCTCCCCCTCTGCCTCCTTCTACCTTCCACTGACTCTCTCTACCTCTGCCATCCTCTGCTTCTCTCTACCTCTACCTCACTCTGCCTCTCTCTACCTCCCTCTGCCATCCTCTGCCTCTCTCAACCTCCCATTGCCTCTCTCTGCCACTCTCTACTTCCCTCTACCTCTGCCACTCTCTACCTCCCTCTACCTCCCTCTGCCTCTCTCTACCTCACTCTACCTCCCTCTGCCTCTCTCTACCTCTCTCTGCCATCCTCTGCCTCTCTCAACCTTCCACTGCCTCTCTCTGCCACTCTCTACTTCCCTCTACCTCTGCCACTCTCTACCTCCCTCTACCTCCCTCTGCCTCTCTCTACCTCACTCTACCTCCCACTGCCTCTCTCTACCTCTCTCTGCCACTCTCTACCTCTCTCTACCTCCCTCTGCCTCCCTCTGCCTCTCTCTACCTCCCTCTAACTTCATTTACCTCCCTCTACCTCCCTCTACCACCCTCTTCTTCCCTCTAATTCCCTCTACCTCCCTCTACCCCCTCTACCTCGCTCTACCCCCCTTTTCCTCGCTCTACCTTCCTCTTCCTCGCTCTACCTTCCTCTTCCTCCCTCTACACCCTCTTCCTCCCTCTACCTTCCTCTTCCTCCCTCTACCAACCATCCACCCCCCTCTGCCTCTCTCTACCTCACTTCTGCCACCCTCTGCCTCTCTCTATCTCCCTCTGCCTCCCTCTGCATCTCTCTACCTCCCTCTACCTCCCTCTGCCACTCTCTACCTCCCTCTACCTTCATCTACCTCCTTCTTCTTCTCCCTCCCTCGTCATCCCTCATCCTCCCTCTACCACCCTCTTCTTCTTCTTCTTCCCTCTACCTCCCTCTACTTCCCTCTACCTTCCTCTTCCTCCCTCTTCCTCCCTCTACCTCCCTCTACCCCCCTCTTCTTCTTCTTCTTCTTCTTCTACTGATAAGCTAGACTGGAGGAGAAACCCTCTCACTCTGACAGGACACCACTGATAAGCTAGACTGGAGGAGAAACCCTCTCACTCTGACAGGACACCACTGATAAGCTAGACTGGAGGGGAAGCCCTCTCACTCTGACAGGACACACTGATAAGCTAGACTGGAGGGGAAGCCCTCTCACTCTGACAGGACACCCTGATAAGCTAGACTGGAGGAGAAACCCTCTCACTCTGACAGGACACCACTGATAAGCTAGACTGGAGGGGAAGCCCTCTCACTCTGACAGGACACCACTGATAAGCTAGACTGGAGGGGAAGCCCTCTCACTCTGACAGGACACCACTGATAAGCTAGACTGGAGGGGAAGCCCTCTCACTCTGACAGGACACCACTGATAAGCTAGACTGGAGGGGAAGCCCTCTCACTCTGACAGGACACACTGATAAGCTAGACTGGAGGGGAGGCCCTCTCACTCTGACAGGACACACTGATAAGCTAGACTGGAGGGGAAGCCCTCTCACTCTGACAGGACACCACTGATAAGCTAGACTGGAGGGGAAGCCCTCTCACTCTGACAGGACACACTGATAAGCTAGACTGGAGGGGAGGCCCTCTCACTCTGACAGGACACCACTGATAAGCTAGACTGGAGGGGAAGCCCTCTCACTCTGACAGGACACCACTGATAAGCTAGACTGGAGGGGAAGCCCTCTCACTCTGACAGGACACCACTGATAAGCTAGACTGGAGGGGAAGCCCTCTCACTCTGACAGGACACCACTGATAAGCTAGACTGGAGGGGAAGCCCTCTCACTCTGACAGGACACCACTGATAAGCTAGACTGGAGGGGAAGCCCTCTCACTCTGACTAGAAGCAGCACTCTATTTCTAAGTAGCTGATTCCTTTTCTTCTCGCTCCCTTTTGCTGTTTCCTCTGTTGTGCTCCCACCCATCTACTGGACACGGTGCCTGAGGAAGGTACGCAGCATCATCAAGGAGCCTGCACACCACAGCCACGGGGCAGATGGCATTGGAGCATGAGGTCTGATACCAACAAGATCAGAGACAGTTTCTATCTACAAGGCATCAGACTGCTGAACACTTGAACTGGACTGACCACCTGGTCTGATTCTCCATACACACACACACACACACACACACACACACACACACACACACACACACACACACACACACACACACACACACACACACACACACACACACCACAACTGCTGCTACCAGACTCGTATTATACTGCTCTCTCTATCTCTCTATCTCTCTTTATCCCCCTCTCTCTATCTCTCTATCTCTCTCCATCCCCCTCTCTCTATCTCTCTCCATCCCTCTCTTTCTCCCTCTCCTTCTCTCTTGCTCTATCTCGCTCTCTCTCTCTTCCTTGTTATTCTCTCTCTCTCTCTCTCTCTCTCTCTCTCTCTCTCTCTCTCTCTCTCTCTCTCTCTC
>NC_052330.1:31850268-31853559 GCF_016432855.1 Salvelinus namaycush
TACGGCTACTCTATGACTGACTGGATTAGACATGGCTACTGTATGACTGTCTGGATTATACATGGCTACTGTATGACGGCCTGGATTAGATTTGACTACTGTGTGACTGCCTGGATTATAAATTACTAGTGTATGACTGCCTGGATTAGACATGGCTACTATATGACTGCCTGGATTATAAATGGCTCCTGTATGACTGCCTGGATTAGACACAGCTACTCTATGACCAACTGGATTAGACATGGCAATAGTATGAATGCCTGGATTATACATGGCTACTGTATGCATGCCTAGATTAGACATGGCTACTGTATGACTGTCTGGATTAGACATGGCTACTGTATGACTGTCTGGATTAGACATGGCTACTGTATGACTGCCTGGATTAGATATAGTTACTGTATGCCCCCCCTGCCTCACACTCCCGTTCCCCCCCCCCAGTGTCTACATTCTTCAACTACTCCCAACCCCTAGTGGTCTGGTCACACTCCCCATCCCCTAGTGTCCTGTCCACACTCCCCATCCCTGGGTGTCTGGGCTCACTACTACCCTCCCCTAGTGGTCTAAGGTTCCACCTCCCCCCCTATGGGTCCCCACTCCCCACGTGTCCTGCCTCCACACTCCCGCCCCCAGTGTCTATCTGCTCACACTCCCATCCCTATGTCTTGGTCACACCTCCCGCATCCCCTAGTGTCTTCCACCACCCTATGTGTCACACTCCCTCCTAGTGCTCTGGGTCACACTCCCATCCCTAGTGTCCGGTCACACTCCCATCCCTAGTGGCCTGGTCACACTCCATCCCTAGTGGCCCTCTGGGTCACACTCCCATTCCCTTATGTGTCCCACACTCCCATTCCCTAGTGTCCTGGTCCACACTCCCCCATCCCTAGTGTTCCTGGTCCCACACTCCCATCCCTAGTGCCTGGTCACACTCCCATCCTAGTGTCCTGGTCACACTCCCATCCCCTAGTGCCTGGTCACACATCCACCCTCCCCTAGTGGTCCCCCCCCTGGGTCACACTTCCCCATCCCTAGTGTCTGTCACACTCCCATCCCTAGTGCCTGGTCACACTCCCATCCCTAGTGTCCTGGTCACACTCCCATCCCTAGTGTCCCGGTCACACTCCCATCCCTAGTGGTCGTTCACACTCCCATCCTAGTGTCCTGTCACACTCCCCCTAGTCGCTCCATCCTGTCCGTACATGCTCACACTCCCCACCTAGTGTCTGCTCACACTCCCGTGCCCCAGTGTCCTACATGCTCACACTCCCATCCCTAGTGTCCTGGTCCACACTCCCATCCCTAGTGTCTGGGGTCACACTCCCATCCCCTATGTCGGTCACACTCCCATCCCTATGGTCTGGTCACACTCCCATCCCTAGTGTCCGCCCCTGCTCACAACTCCCGTCCCCAGTGTCCCTACATGCTCCACACTTCCCATCCCTAGTTGGTCCCCTTGGTCACACTCCCGCTAGTGTCCCGGTCACACTCCCATCCCTAGTGTCTGTTCACAACTCCCATCCCTAGTGTCTGGTCACGCTCCCATCCCTAGTGTCTGGTCACACTCCCATCCCTAGTGTCTGCTCACACTCCCGTCCCCAGTGTCCTACATGCTCACACTCCCATCCCTATTGTCTGCTTCACACTCCCGTCCCCATTGTCCCCCCCCCCTCAATGCTCACAACCCTCCCATCCCTAGTGTCTGGTCACACTCCCATCCCTAGTGTCTGGTCCACACTCCCATCCCTAGTGTCTGGTCACACTCCCATCCCTAGTTGTTTCCTGGTCCCACACTCCCATCCCTAGTGTCACTGGTCACACTCCCATCCCTAGTGTCCTGCTCACAACTCACCGTCCCCATTGGTTTCACTCATGCTCACCACTCCCCATCCCAGTGGTCTGGGTCACACTCCCATCCCTATTCTGTCCCTGGTCCCCACACTCCCATCCCTAGTGTCCTGTCCCAGTCAAGCTCCCCATCCCTAGTGTCTGGGTCCACACTCCCATCCCTAGTGTCTGCTCACACTCCCATCCCTAGTGTCTGCGTCACACTCCCGTCCCCAGTGTGTCCACCCCCTACATTCCTCACACTCCCATCCCTAGTGTCCCCCCCTTGGTCCAACACTACCCATCCCTAGTGTCCGGTCACACTCCCTCCCTAGTTGTCCTGGTCACACTCCCATCCCTAGTGTCTGGTCAACGTCCCATCCCTAGTGGGTCTGGTCCCACACTCCCATCCCTAGTGTCTGCTCACACTCCCCCGTCCCCCAGTGTCGGACATGCTCACACTCCCATCCTAGTGTCTGCTCCACACTCCATCCCCAGTGTCTACATGCTCACACCTCCCATCCCTAGTGTCTGGTTCACACTCCCATCCCTAGTGTCTGGTCACACTCCCATCCTAGTGTCCTGGTCACACTCCATCCCCTAGTGGTCCACTGTCCCACCTCCCCATCCCTAGTGTCTGCTCACACTCCCGTCCCCCAGTGTCTACATGCTCCACATCCCCCATCCCTAGTGTCACCCTGGTCTCACACTCCCATCCCTAGTGTCCTGGTCACACTCCCATCCCTAGTGTCTGGTCAACACACTCCCATCCCTAGTGTTCCCCCTGGTGCCCAACTTCCCTCCCCTAGTGTCTCGGTCACACTCCCATCCCTAGTGTCTGGTCACACTCCCATCCCTAGTTCTGGTCACACTCCCATCCCTAAGTTCGGTCACCACTCCCATCCCTAGTGTCCGTTCACCTCCCATCCTAGTGTCGGTCACACTCCCATCCCTAGTGTCCGGTCACACTCCCATCCCTGAGGGTCCCTGGTCCCACACACTCTCCCATCCCTAGTGCCTGGTCACACTCCCATCCCTAGTGTCCGGTCACACTCCCCCATTCCCCCTTTGTGGTCACCGGTCCACACTCCCCATCCCTAGTGCTGGTCCCACTACCTCCTCCCTATCCCTAGTGTCCTGGTCACACTCCCATCCCTAGTGTCCCTGGTCCACACTCCATCCCTAAGTGTCTGGTCACACTCCCTCCCTAGTGTGCCGGTCAACACTCCCATCCCTAGTTGGTCCCGGTCACACTCGCCATCCCTAGTGTCCTCCTGGTCTGCCACACTCCCATCCCTATTGTGTCTGGGTCACCACGACTCCCATCCCTAGTTGGTCTGCTCCACACTCCCCGTCCCCAGTGTCCCCTATCCATGTCTCTCAACACTCCCCCATCCCTAGTGTCCCTCTCACTACACCTCACCCTTTCCCCCAGTGTTCTACAAATGGGCGACAAAAAAAGGG
>NC_052330.1:31853659-31926294 GCF_016432855.1 Salvelinus namaycush
CGTTTACGGGTAATTGGTTCAATACGTAGTGCTTAGGTGTAATTTTACAATTTTTTACGTTTATTATTGGTTAAAAAAAAGCCAATTTGACATTTGCTCAGTAGAATTGTTTCATTGAGGAAATGTACGAGTCTGCTGTTAATGATAATGCAGAGGATTTCCCCAAGGTTAATGTTGACGCATATTCCACGGTAGTTATTGGGGTCAAATTTGTCTCCACTTTTGTGGATTGGGGTGATCAGTCCTTGGTTCAAATATTGGGGAAGATGCCAGAGTAAGGATGATGTTAAAGAGTTTTAGTATAGCCATTTGGAATTTGTGTCTGTATATTTGATCATTTCATTGAGGATACCATCAACACCACAGGCCTTTTGGGTTGGAGGGTTTTTATTTTGTCCTGTAACTCATTCAAAGTAATTGGAGAATCCAGTGAGTTCTGGTAGTCTTTAATAGTTGATTCTAAGATTTGTATTTGATCATGTATATGTTTTTGCTCTTTATTCTTTGTTATAGAGCCAAAAAGATTGGAGAAGTGGTTTACCCATACATCTCCATTTTGGATAGATAATTCTTCGTGTTGTTGTTTGTTTAGTGTTTTCCAATTTTCCCAGAAGTGGTTAGAGTCTATGGATTCTTCTTTCTCTCTCTGTCTCTCTCACACACACTTTCTTCCTTCCCATCTCTCTCTCTCTCTCTCTCTCTCACACTTTCTTCCTTCCCATATCTCTCTCTCTCTCTCTCTCTCTCACACTTTCTTCCTTCCCATATCTCTCTCTCTCTCTCTCTCTCTCTCTCACACACACTTTCTTCCTTCCGATCTCTCTCTCTCTCTCACACACACACTTTCTTCATTCCCATATCTCTCTCTCTCTCTCTCTCTCTCTCTCACACACACACTTTCTTCCTTCCCATCTCTCTCTCCCTCTCTCCTTCATCCCCCTCTCCAGCCCCTCCACCCTCTCCTTCCCTCCTTCCTCTGTCTCCACCTCTTCTCCTTTTCTCCCTGTGGGGTTGTGATTGATCAGCATGGGAGGGGAGGCATCACTGATCTCTGTGTATCTATCATCAGCCTGAATCACTGATCCCTTTCCCAATGTTCTCCGTCTTCCTCCAGACTCACCTTTTAACACCCTCTGCTTCACTTCAAACACACAGTCGCTCATCCTACACAACATAGACTGAAACCCCCTCTTCTTCCCTTCAAACACTCCCTCATCCTACACAACACAGACTGAAACACCAACAACATACTTTAGACAGCATGAAGGACAACTTGCAAGCAAAGCTGGCTGCCGTTAATAAAGATGACATCATGTAGGAAGTTGCTGATTGCAGGTTCTGTTTGCAGGATGTTGAAGGTTTGTTCATGTTTTCTAAGGTTGGTGTAAATGTTCACTAGACCTTCTTCGTCTTTGATAAATACATCTGTTCTGAGACTTGATATTCCATTCCGATGCCAACGGAGTGCCTCTTTGCTAATACAGACACATAACTTTAAAACCCCCAAGGCAGGACGTATTCATTACCCTGTGCCCGTCCGTGCCCGTCCGTGCCGTCCGTGCCTGTCCGTGCCCGCCCGTGCCCGTCCGTGCCCGTCCGTGCCCGCCTGCCTGAGGAAAGAAAAGTCTGGACGTGCATCCTGATTGTCCTGTTTGTTTTGTCGTTATTTTTGTCATCAAATACGGTGATTTGTCCCTGTCAACACAACGCTAGGCTGACGTCCCTTCTTCCCCTCCTGATGTCACCCAGAGTCTGATGAGTCACTGCCCCATTATCTGATGAATCACACACACACACACACACACACACACACACACACACACACACACACACACACACACACACACTGAGAGTGAGACGGAACAAGAGAGGTATAGAATGGAGAGAACAAAAGAAGAGTGAAAGAGGCATGAAGAGACTGAGAAAGACAGACAGGGATAGCAAACCCACCTGATCACCTGACCCTGACCCCCTAATACCTCTCTGCCAACAGACAGACAGGTGTATCATGTACCAGGATCTCTGCAAACAGACAGGCAGGTGTATCATGTACCAGGATATCTCCCAACAGATAGATAAACAGGAATATCATGTACCAGGATATCTGCCAACAGAGAGACAGGTGTATCATGTACCAGGATCTCTGCCAACAGCCAGACAGGTATATCATGTACCAGGACGTCTCCCAACAGATAGATAAACAGGGATATCATGTACCAGGATCTCTGCCAACAGACAGACAGGTGTATCATGTACCAGGATATCTGCCAACAGACAGACATGTGTATCATGTAGCAGGATATCTGCCAACAGATAGATAAACAGGGATATCATGTACCAGGATCTCTGCCAACAGACAGATAAACAGGGATATCATGTACCAGGATCTCTGCCAACAGACAGATGAACAGGGATATCATGTAGCAGGATATCTGCCAACAGACAGATAAACAGGGATATCATGTAGCAGGATATCTGCCAACAGACAGATAAACAGGGATATCATGTACCAGGATGTCTGCCAACAGACAGATGAACAGGGATATCATGTACCAGGATCTCTGCCAACAGACAGACAGGTGTATCATGTACCAGGATATCTGCCAACAGATAGATAAACAGGTGTATCATGTACCAGGATATCTGCCAACAGACAGACAGGTGTATCATGTACCAGGATATCTGCCAACAGACAGATAAACAGGGATATAATGTACCAGGATCTCTGCCAACAGAGAGATAAACAGGTGTATCATGTACCAGGATCTCTGCCAACAGACAGACAGGTGTATCATGTACCAGGATATCTCCCAACAGATAGATAAACAGGTGTATCATGTACCAGGATATCTGCCAACAGACAGACAGGTGTATCATGTACCAGGATCTCTGCCAACAGATAGATAAACAGGTGTATCATGTACCAGGATATCTGCCAACAGACAGACAGGTGTATCATGTACCAGGATCTCTGCCAACAGAGAGATAAACAGGTGTATCATGTACCAGGATATCTGCCAACAGACAGACAGGTGTATCATGTACCAGGATATCTGCCAACAAAGAGAAGTAAGGTGTATCATGTACCAGGATCTCTAGCAACAGACAGACAGGTGTATCATGTACTAGGATATCTCCCAACAGATAGATAAACAGGTGTATCATGTACCAGGATATCTGCCAACAGACAGACAGGTGTATCATGTACCAGGATATCTGCCAACAGATAGATAAACAGGTGTATCATGTACCAGGATATCTGCCAACAGACAGACAGGTGTATCATGTACCAGGATCTCTGCCAACAGAGAGATAAACAGGTGTATCATGTACCAGGATATCTGCCAACAGACAGACAGGTGTATCATGTACCAGGATATCTGCCAACAGACAGATGAACAGATGTTTATGCTATGGCAGCTCCTTCATGAGGCCATAGTTGGTGACACCACCATATATCACTGTGGTTAGTAAGGGTGCATCTCAAATAGCAACCTGTTCCCCTATATAGCACACAATGCTTGACCATAGTCAATTGGGTTTTTGTCAAAAGCAGTGCACTAATTCAGGAAAAAAGTGTAATTTGGGAGGCAGGCATACAGTAGCCATGTCTAATCCAGGCAGGCATACAGTAGCCATGTCTAATCCAGGTAGTCATACAGTAGCCATGTCTAATCCAGTCAGTCATACAGTAGCCATGTCTAATCCAGGTAGTCAGACAGTAGCCATATCTATTCCGGGCAGTCATACAGTAGCCATGTCTAATCCAGGTAGTCATACAGTAGCCATGTCTAATCCAGTCAGTCATACAGTAGCCATGTCTAATCCAGGTAGTCATAGAGTAGCCATGTCTAATCCAGGCAGTCATACAGTAGCCATGTCTAATCCAGGCAGTCATACAGTAGCCATGTCTAATCCAGGCAGGCATACAGTAGCCATGTATAATCCAGGTAGTCATACAGAAGCCATGTCTAATCCAGGCAGGCATACAGTAGCCATGTCTAATCCAGGCAGTTTTACAGTAGCCATGTCTAATCCAGTCAGTCATACAGTAGCCATGTCTAATCCAGGCAGTCATACAGTAGCCATGTCTAATCCAGGCAGTCATACAATAACCATGTCTAATCCAGGCAGTTTTACAGTAGCCATGTCTAATCCAGTCAGTCATACAATAACCATGTCTAATCCAGACAGTCATACAGTAGCCATGTCTAATCCAGGCAGTCATACAGTAGCCATGTCTAATCCAGGCAGTCATACAGTAGCCATGTCTAATCCAGGCAGTCATACAGTAGCTATGTCTAATCCAGGCAGTCATACAGTAGCCATATCTAATCCAGACAGTCATACAGTAGCCATGTCTAATCCAGGCAGTCATACAGTAGCCATATCTAATCCAGGCAGTCATACAGTAGCCATGTGTAATCCAGGCAGGCATACAGTAGCTATGTGTAATCCAGGTAGTCATACAGTAGCCATGTCTAATCCAGGCAGTCATACAGTAGCCATATCTAATCCAGGCAGTCATACAGTAGCCATGTTAACCAGGCAGTCATACAGTAGCCATGTCTAATCCAGACAGTCATACAGTAGCCATGTCTAATCCAGGCAGTCACACAGTAGCAATGTATAATCCAGGCATTCATACTGTAGCCATGTCTAATCCAGGCAGTCATACAGTAGCCATATCTAATCCAGGCAGTCATACAGTAGCCATGTGTAATCCAGGCAGGCATACAGTAGCTATGTGTAATCCAGGTAGTCATACAGTAGCCATGTCTAATCCAGACAGTCATACAGTAGCCATGTCTAATCCAGGCAGTCATACAGTAGCCATGTCTAATCCAGGCAGTCATACAGTAGCCATGTCTAATCCAGACAGTCATACAGTAGCCATGTCTAATCCAGGCAGTCATACAGTAGCCATGTCTAATCCAGACAGTCATACAGTAGCCATGTCTAATCCAGGCAGTCACACAGTAGCAATGTATAATCCAGGCATTCATACTGTAGCCATGTCTAATCCAGTTGGTCATAGAGTAGCTATGTGTAATCCAGGTAGTCATACAGTAGCCATGTCTAATCCAGGCAGTTTTACAGTAGCCATGTCTGATCCAGGCAGTCATACAGTAACCATGTCTAATCCAGGCAGTCATACAGTAGCCATGTCTAATCCAGGCAGTTTTACAGTAGCCATGTCTAATCCAGGCAGTGGTGTGAGCAGACAACTAGGATGGGAGTGTGAGCATGTAGACACTGGGGACGGGAGTGTGAGCAGACACTAGGGATGGGAGTGTGACCAGACACTAGGGATGGAGCGTGACCAGACACTAGGGATGGAGTGTGACCAGACACTAGGGATGGGAGTGTGACCGGACACTAGGGATGGAGTGTGACCAGACACTAGGGATGGGAGTGTGAGCATGTAGACACTGGGGACGGGAGTGTGAGCAGACACTAGGGATGGAGTGTGAGCAGACACTAGGGATGGGAGTGTGACCAGACACTAGGGATGGGAGTGTGACCAGACACTAGGGATGGGAGTGTGACCAGATAGGGATGGGAGTGTGACCAGACACTAGGGATGGGAGTGTGAGCATGTAGACACTGGGGACGGGAGTGTGAGCAGACACTAGGGATGGGAGTGTGACCAGACACTAGGGATGGGAGTGTGACCAGACACACTAGGGATGGGAGTGTGACCAGACACTAGGGATGGGAGTGGACCAGACACTAGGGATGGGAGTGTGACCAGACACTAGGGATGGGAGTGTGAGCATGTAGACACTGGGGACGGGAGTGTGAGCAGACACTAGGGATGGGAGTGTGAGCATGTAGACACTGGGGACGGGAGTGTGAGCAGACACTAGGGATGGAGTGTGACCAGACACTAGGGATGGGAGCGTGACCAGACACTAGGGATGGAGTGTGACCAGACACTAGGGATGGGAGTGTGACCGGACACTAGGGATGGGAGTGTGACCAGACACTAGGGATGGGAGTGTGAGCATGTAGACACTGGGGACGGGAGTGTGAGCAGACACTAGGGATGGGAGTGTGACCAGACACTAGGGATGGGAGTGTGACCAGACACTAGGGATGGGAGTGTGACCAAACACTAGGGATGGAGTGTGACCAGACACTAGGGATGGGAGTGTGAGCATGTAGACACTGGGGAGGGAGTGTGAGCAGACACTAGGGATGGGAGTGTGAGCATGTAGACACTGGGGACGGGAGTGTGAGCAGACACTAGGGATGGGAGTGTGACCAGACACTAGGGATGGGAGTGTGACCAGACACTAGGGATGGGAGTGTGACCGGACACTAGGGATGGGAGTGTGACCGGACACTAGGGATGGGAGTGTGACCAGACACTAGGGATGGGAGTGTGACCAGACACTAGGGATGGGAGTGTGACCAGACACTAGGGATGGGAATGTGACCAGGCACTAGGGATGGGAGTGTGACCGGACACTAGGGATGGGAGTGTGACCGGACACTAGGGATGGGAGTGTGACCAGACACTAGGGATGGGAGTGTGACCGGACACTAGGGATGGGAGTGTGACCGGACACTAGGGATGGGAGTGTGACCGGACACTAGGGATGGGAGTGTGACCGGACACTAGGGATGGGAGTGTGACCGGACACTAGGGATGGGAGTGTGACCAGACACTAGGGATGGGAGTGTGACCAGACACTAGGATGGGAGTGTGACCGGACACTAGGGATGGGAGTGTGACCAGACACTAGGGATGGAGTGTGACCAGACACTAGGGATGGGAGTGTGACCAGACACTAGGGATGGGAGTGTGACCAGACACTAGGGATGGGGAGTGTGACCAGACACTAGGGATGGGAGTGTGACCAGACACTAGGGATGGGAGTGTGACCAGACACTAGGGATGGGAGTGTGACCAGACACTAGGGATGGGAGTGTGACCATGTAGACACTGGGGACGGGAGTGTGAGCAGACACTAGGGATGGGAGTGTGAGCAGACACTAGGGATGGGAGTGTGACCAGACACTAGGGATGGGAGTGTGACCAGACACTAGGGATGGGAGTGTGACCAGACACTAGGGATGGGAGTGTGACCAGACACTAGGGATGGGAGTGTGACCAGACACTAGGGATGGGAGTGTGACCAGACACTAGGGATGGGAGTGTGAGCATGTAGACACTCGGGACGGGAGTCTGACCAGGTAGACACAGGGGACGGGAGTGTGACCAGGTAGACACTGGGGACGGGAGTGTGACCAGGTAGACACTGGGGACGGGAGTGTGAGCAGGTATGCACTGGGGACGGGAGTGTGAGCAGGTAGACACAGGGGACGGGAGTGTGAGCAGGTATGCACTGGGGACGAGAGTGTGAGCAGGTAGACACTGGGGACGGGAGTGTGAGCAGGTAGACACTGGGGACGGGAGTGTGACCAGAATGACACTGGGGACGGGAGTGTGACCAGGTAGACACAGGGGACGGGAGTGTGAGCAGGTAGACACTGGGGACGGGAGTGTGAGCAGGTAGACACTGGGGACGGGAGTGTGACCAGGTAGACACTGGGGACGGGAGTGTGAGCAGGTAGACACTGGGGACGGGAGTGTGAGCAGGTAGACACTGGGGACGGGAGTGTGACCAGGTAGACACTGGGGACGGGAGTGTGACCAGGTAGACACTGGGGACGGGAGTGTGAGCAGGTATGCACTGGGGACGGGAGTGTGAGCAGGTAGACACAGGGGACGGGAGTGTGAGCAGGTATGCACTGGGGACGAGAGTGTGAGCAGGTAGACACTGGGGACGGGAGTGTGACCAGGTAGACACTGGGGACGGGAGTGTGACCAGGTAGACACAGGGGACGGGAGTGTGAGCAGGTAGACACAGGGGACGGGAGTGTGAGCAGGTAGACACTGGGGACGGGAGTGTGAGCAGGTAGACACTGGGGACGGGAGTGTGAGCAGGTAGACACTGGGGACGGGAGTGTGAGCAGGTAGACACTGGGGACGGGAGTGTGACCAGGTAGACACTGGGGACGGGAGTGTGAGCAGGTAGACACTGGGGACGGGAGTGTGACCAGGTAGACACTGGGGACGGGAGTGTGAGCAGGTAGACACTGGGGACGGGAGTGTGAGCAGGTAGACACTGGGGACGGGAGTGTGAGCAGGTAGACACTGGGGACAAGAGTGTGAGCAGGTAGACACTGGGGACGGGAGTGTGACCAGGTCGACACTGGGGACGGGAGTGTGACCAGGTAGACACTGGGGACGGGAGTGTGAGCAGGTAGACACTGGGGACGGGAGTGTGAGCAGGTAGACACTGGGGACGGGAGTGTGAGCAGGTAGACACTGGGGACGGGAGTGTGAGCAGGTATGCACTGGGGACGGGAGTGTGAGCAGGTATGCACTGGGGACGGGAGTGTGAGCAGGTAGACACTGGGGACGGGAGTGTGAGCAGGTATGCACTGGGGACGAGAGTGTGAGCAGGTAGACACTGGGGACGGGAGTGTGAGCAGGTATGCACTGGGGACGGGAGTGTGAGCAGGTAGACACTGGGGACGGGAGTGTGAGCATGTAGACACTGGGGACGGGAGTGTGACCAGGTAGACACTGGGGACGGGAGTGTGAGCAGGTAGACACTGGGGACGGGAGTGTGAGCAGGTAGACACTGGGGACGGGAGTGTGACCAGGTAGACACTGGGGACGGGAGTGTGACCAGGTAGACACTGGGGACGAGAGTGTGAGCAGGTAGACACTGGGGACGGGAATGTGACCAGGTAGACACTGGGGACGGGAATGTGACCAGGTAGACACTGGGGACGGGAGTGTGAGCAGGTAGACACTGGGGACGGGAGTGTGAGCAGGTAGACACTGGGGACGGGAGTGTGAGCAGGTAGACACTGGGGACGGGAGTGTGAGCAGGTAGACACTGGGGACGGGAGTGTGAGCAGGTAGACACTGGGACGGGAGTGTGAGCAGGTAGACACTGGGGACGGGAGTGTGAGCAGGTAGACACTGGGGACGGGAGTGTGAGCAGGTAGACACTGGGGACGGGAGTGTGAGCAGGTAGACACTGGGGACGGGAGTGTGAGCAGGTAGACACTGGGGACGGGAGTGTGAGCAGGTAGACACTGGGGACGGGAGTGTGAGCAGGTAGACACTGGGGACGGGAGTGTGAGCAGGTAGACACTGGGGACGGGAGTGTGAGCAGGTAGACACTGGGGACGGGAGTGTGAGCAGGTAGACACTGGGGACGGGAGTGTGAGCAGGTAGACACTGGGGACGGGAGTGTGAGCAGGTAGACACTGGGGACGGGAGTGTGAGCAGGTAGACACTGGGGACGGGAGTGTGAGCAGGTAGACACTGGGGACGGGAGTGTGACCAGGTAGACACTGGGGACGGGAGTGTGACCAGGTAGACACTGGGGACGGGAGTGTGAGCAGGTAGACACTGGGGACGGGAGTGTGACCAGGTAGACACTGGGGACGGGAGTGTGAGCATGTAGACACTGGGGACGGGAGTGTGAGCAGGTAGACACTGGGGACGGGAGTGTGAGCATGTAGACACTGGGGACGGGAGTGTGAGCATGTAGACACTGGGGACGGGAGTGTGAGCATGTAGACACTGGGGACGGGAGTGTGAGCAGGTAGACACTGGGGACGGGAGTGTGAGCAGGTAGACACTGGGAGGAGTGTGAGCAGGTAGACACTGGGGAGGGAGTGTGAGCAGGTAGACACTGGGGACGGGAGTGTGACCAGGTAGACACTGGGGACGGGAGTGTGACCAGGTAGACACTGGGGACGGGAGTGTGACCAGGTAGACACTGGGGACGGGAGTGTGAGCAGGTAGACACTGGGGACGGGAGTGTGAGCAGGTAGACACTGGGGACGGGAGTGTGACCAGGTAGACACTGGGGACGGGAGTGTGAGCATGTAGACACTGGGGACGGGAGTGTGAGCAGGTAGACACTGGGGACGGGAGTGTGAGCATGTAGACACTGGGGACGGGAGTGTGACCAGGTAGACACTGGGGACGGGAGTGTGAGCAGGTAGACACTGGGGACGGGAGTGTGAGCATGTAGACACTGGGGACGGGAGTGTGACCAGGTAGACACTGGGGACGGGAGTGTGACCAGGTAGACACTGGGGACGGGAGTGTGACCAGGTAGACACTGGGGACGGGAGTGTGACCAGGTAGACACTGGGGACGGGAGTGTGACCAGGTAGACACTGGGGACGGGAGTGTGACCAGGTAGACACTGGGGACGGGAGTGTGACCAGGTAGACACTGGGGACGGGAGTGTGAATATGCGGGTCTGGGCAGATGAGATGTAGCCATAGTGTGCGTCTGTAAGTTGTTTGTATGTGGAGTGGAAAGGAATGAAAAATAAAATATATATATTTTTAAGTTTCTTTGATACCATGTCCTGCCGTTGTGCACTTGAGATAAGACAATACAATATGTCTTGTCTTATCTCATCTTACAGAACCCGCAGGAGGACACCAGCCAGGAGTTTGACAATCGCTATGACTACGTGGTCTGTGAGGAGGGCGAGGAGGTGACCTGCGCCCCTGCACCCGACGAGTTCAACCCGTGCGAGGACATCATGGGCTTCAGCTTCCTGCGTGTGTCTGTGTGGTTTGTGTCTCTGCTGGCTGTAGTAGGTAACATGGTGGTGCTACTGGTCCTCCTCACCTCCCACTACAAGCTCTCCGTCTCACGCTTCCTCATGTGTCACCTGGCCTTCGCTGACCTCTGCATGGGGATATATCTCCTCCTCATCGCCTCAGTGGACCTTCACACCCAGGCGGAGTACTACAACCACGCCATCGACTGGCAGATGGGGCCGGGCTGTGGGTTGGCGGGGTTCTTCACGGTGTTTGCCAGCGAGCTGTCGGTGTATACGCTGACGGTGATTACGCTAGAGAGGTGGTACGCAATAACGTTCGCCATGAGGCTGGACAGGAAGTTGCGTCTGCCCCACGCCACTGCTGTGATGCTGGCTGGATGGTTGTTCTGCCTCCTCCTAGCGATGCTCCCCCTAGTGGGGGTTAGCAGCTACCAGAAGGTCAGTATTGATTCATTGTTTGGTTGATTCAAGGATCCATCCCCCCAAAATCTTTCTTTTCTTTCTTTATGTATTTATTGATTGATTTGGTGATTTATTTGATCTTTATCTATCAGGTCAGTATCTGCCTGCCCATGGATACCCAGTCCACCATGGCCCAGGTCTACATTGTCTCAGTCTTGATCCTAAACATCCTGGCATTCCTGGTGATCTGTACCTGTTACATGAAGATCTACTGCGCCGTGCACAACCCTTACTACTGCTCAGGGTCTAAAGACACCAACATTGCTAAACGCATGGCCATCCTCATCTTCACTGACTTCATGTGTATGGCGCCCATATCGTTTTACGCCATGTCGGCCGTTGTGGACCGGCCGCTTATCACCGTGTCCAACTCTAAGATCCTCCTGGTGCTCTTCTACCCTCTCAACTCCTGTGCCAACCCCTTCCTGTACGCCATCTTCACCAAGGCTTTCAGGGGGGATGTCTTTATCCTGCTCAGTAAGGTGGGGCTGTGCCAGCATCGGGCGCAGCTCTTCAGAGGGCAAGCAGTCAGTTCGAAAGGTAGCAGTAGGGTGTGCCACCAGGTCCAGGGGGGTAAAAAGAGAGACACTGACAGGAAGAGGACAGGAGGACCAGAGGAGGTACCCATTCACCTGCAGGAGTATTCTGGGTCTGGTCACACCTACATTCAGCCGGCCTCACAACAGCCCAGTCCTGAGGAAAGCCATAGCCTGGTGACGTGAGCCAGAACTCAGCCGGGGGAGATCAGAGAGGACCATGGTGGTCCCAATGGCGGTTTGGTTGGTTAGGGGAGAGGAGCTACAGTGAAATGAAAACTGGAAGTGTTGCAGCCGGAGGTTAGAAGTGAACTGTTGGGATACTTTACAGCAATCTAGTATTTTCTCTGCACTTTTACACGTGTTTGAATGTTTTCATCATTTCAGCTGTGCTATTGTTTTTGCAATTCATATACCATCTGTTGCAGAATATTATGTGTCGGTGAGATATTCTTGTCAAATTGCACCGAAACTTCTTTAGGATATGATATTCTATTTTGGCACTTCTGTTGTTGTTAATTCTAAAGATTAAGTTGGTGTTGAAACTGTTGCTAAATATCAGTTTCATCAGAAAGCAAAGTTTATTTACACGTTTGATTAAACTTGAGATTAACCAAAACAAATAATAATCTCTGGTGGATTATGGTTATCATTGATATATCACATTTATTAAATTGATTATTCATACATACCAGACCAAAAATGATATATATTTTTTCACAGTAACTGATACTCTAAAATAACTTCACTACTTACAGAGATCAAGAAACAGGAGAACTTTGACATAGGTTTGAAATGAAAAAGTAGCAGAGATTCCTGTGAGACTCCTGGATATTGTCCTGGTACTGTATTACAGATCAGCCCCAGTGCGATTTAAAAACGACACCCGACTTCAGACAGGGAAATACTGCATTTCTAAATGCTCCACAATAGCTGTGTACACTGAGTATACAAAACGTTAGGAACCGGATATTGAGTTGCATCCCCCACCCCCTTTTGCCTTCAGAACAGCCTGAATTCATCGGGGCATGGACTCTACAAGATGACGAAAGCGTTCTACAGGGATGCTGGCCCATGTTGACTCCAATGCTTCACACAGTTGTGTCAAGTTGGCTGGATGTTCTTTGGGTGATGGACCATTCTTGATTCATGGGAAACTGAGTGTAAAAAGCCCAGCAGCGTTGCAGTTCTTGACACACTCAAACCGGTGCGCCTGGCAACTACTATCGTACCCTGTTCAAAGGTACATAAATCTTTTGTCTTGCCCATTCACCCTCTGAATGGCACACATACACAATCCAGGTCTCAATTGTCTCAAGGCTTAAAAATCATCTACACTGATTTGAAGTGGACTTAACAAGTGACATCAATAAGGGATCATAGCTTTCACCTGGATTCACCTGGTCAGTCTATCATGGAAAGAGCAGGTGTCCTTTATGTTTTATACACACTGTATATAAATTATAAGTGTAATTAATGTACAAAGACATCAAATTGGGATATATTTGTAGTGTGCCTTCAAAATGTTGATAACAAACCATACCCCCCCCCCCCCAATGTTGTTGATCCATCTTCAGTTTCCTCCTAGCACAGCCATTAAACGCTGTAACTTTTCAAGTCACCATTGGCCTCATGGTGAAATCCCTGAGCGGTTTCCTTCCTCTCCGGCAACCGAGTTAGGAAGGACGCCTGTATCTTTGTAGTGACTGGGTGTATTGATACACCATCCAAAGTGTAATTAATAACTTCACCACGCTCAAAGGGATATTCAATGTCTGCTTTTTTTTATTTTTTACACATCTACCTATAGTAGCCCTTCTTTGCGAGGCAATGGAAAACGTCCCTGGTCTTTGTAATTGAATCTGTGTTTGAAATGCACTGCTCGACTGGGGGACCGTACTGATAATTGTATGTGTGGGGTACAGAGATGAGGTAGTCATTCAGAAATCATGTGAAAAATTATTATTGCACACAGTCCATGCAACTTCTTATGTGACTTATTAAGCAACATTTTACACCTGAACTTATTTAGACTTACCATAACAAAAGGATTGAATACTTATTGAATCAAGACATTTCAGCTTTTCATTTTTAATTAATTTGTAAAAATGCTGAAATTTTTTTTCTCCACTTTTACATTATGGGGTGTTGTGTGTAGGCCAGTGACAAAATATCTCAATTTAATCAATTTTCTTATTCAGGCTGTAACACAACAAAATGTAGAAAAAGACAAAGGGTGTGAATAACAAATGTATACTTACATGTATGTCAACCTTTTCTTGTGTGGTGGTGATCATTTTCCCATGCTCAAGACATAATGTGACTTTCAGAGAATAACAGAAGTTAGTAGTAGATAAAAAAAAGAAATACTGAATATTTTAGATAGGAAAAACATTTGGAAAAATTGAGAAGCTTTACACCAAACCAAACACTCACGTGTAAAGCAAGCTGTAGCTATAGAGAGAGACTTTTAAGGGATTAAGGGACACCTTCTGCCAATGACCGCCCGCTTGCCATCTGTACAGCATTTCAACTGCACTGCGACATTTTCAGAGAAATGCCAGGGAATAAACTTGGCTGGAAAAAGGGATAATTTCGTATTTTTTTTCTTTCTTCGAGGAGGCCAAAGTAATTTGCAACTCTTCAGTTGAGCTAAAAAGAGGTTCTTGGCCTTTGTTAGATTTTGACGGATTTCCAAATATTCCGTTTTTCTCTTTCATAGAATGAGAAAAATAATTGATTGATACAATAAGGTTACTAGTCTTTGATACGGACGGACTGTGGTATAATAAAACAAAATACAGCCATCAAACCCATTAGAGGGGTGAGACAGGTCTTGAATTCACCAGAGTACATAATATAACACAATTACAGTATGTTCTCCCATGGCACAAACTAATCAAATATTCATCAAACAGAAAAAAGACAGTCATGGTCTACTGACAGGGTCAAACAAACTGACTTGTGTTTCATTGAATCAATTTCATTCCATTCTTCTCTCTAGCTCTAGTTGGTTCCCAGCCCTATCCTGGCCCCTTCCTCTCCTGGTATAAACCTCTCATCTCCCAGCCCTATCCTGGCCTAGTCCCTTCCTCTCCTGGTATAAACCTCTCATCTCCCAGCCCTATCCTGGCCTGGCCCCTTCCTCTCCTGGTATAAACCTCTCATCTCCCAGCCACTCCTCAGAAAAGCAGCAGGGCAGGGCTCTTTGGATGGACAACGTGCATTATGCTGCCATATTGGGTTTCTCTACTCAAATACAGGAGAGGGAGATGAGTGACAGAGAGATGACGTGAAAGAGCGTGTTGACTTTTCACTTCTTGTACGCTCGTCTCTACGGGTCAGTAGGTGTAGTCAGTGAGCTGCTCTTGAAAGGTCAAGTAGTAGTCAATGTGCTTCTGTTAAAAGGTCAAGGGCCATCCTCTCATATAACTACTGGAGTGTTACACCACGCTCTGCTAACCTACGCAAAGACAAAATTAAGAGAATGATGAAATGGACGACAAGAAAAAAACACTCCCTCCTCCCTTTCTGATTCATCAAGTGCTTCCAGATTCTCCAAACTGACCGCCTGCCGTCATGCCATGCCAGTGAACCACACACACACACATTAACATGAGACAAGTCACGTAATGAACTACATCACACGTTCCAAGTCTTTTAATAACAGCCAGTCATTCACGATAATTGGATGGACTGCAATGTCCACCATCAAGCCTGCCGACCTGGGTCAAATACATGTTATATACATTCAAACACATCAACCCAGTTCACCCGGTAGATTATGCTCGTCAGCGCTGGGATTTGAAACGAACAACCTTTTGGTCACTGACATGCCTCTAACCTCTATCTCACTGCACCTTCTGTTAAAATTGTACAGCCCAAAAGAGACACCACCTGACGTCGGCAGACCCTTCAGTACGTCAGCTCTAACTGTACTCCAGTGCTCACTGAAGACTAGGCTGCTTCCTGCCTATTCCATTGGGAGTATTTAGGGTCCATTATTCCTCCTCCACTCCGAGAGATTAACTAGGACTAGACGCCACTCTCTGTTTTCCATTTCCAATCAGTGGCAGAATCCACATGACATCTTAGTCATTTAGTAGACACCCTTATCCAGAGTGACCAACAGTCAACTACAGTAGGTAGAACTAGCTCTCTATATTAACTGGGTTCTAGTCCCGTTACTACTGTTAGAATCATAAAACACGGGACGAGATGTTAAAACTGTCCATTGTGCCAATAGATGGTATGCACTCACATGAGATTTGCCGTGATGTTGACAGAGTGGCATGGGAGGTTTATTTCTTAGACTGGGTTAAGATGTCAATTTTGGGACACATCCTCAGTAGTGTGCCTTCGAATCAGTGGGTGTTTCGGCCTTAAATCACTAAACACCCTCATCAAAGGTGGCCAGCTAAAGGGTGATCAAGCCTTAGCTTGTGTCCCATGCCCAATTAAGATTTCCCACGGGACTATGCAAGGCAGGGGCGTCCTCTTCCCTGAGCCAGCCCTACAGCTGACCGCATACCTCATATGCCCTCCTCAAGTTGGAGGGATCTGAATTGGGTTCTCAGGTGGGGGTGGGGGGTCATGAAATTATAGCCCAGAAAGGGTCCTTCCGTTTGATCCAGATCCACTGGCTGCCTCTTTCAGCTGCTTGAGAAACTGCTCTGACGGTCTGCCGCAGAGCCTGTCCATGGATTCCAAGTTCTTTCAGCAACCTGATGGTGGAAAAAGCCACGAATCCTCTGCATCCCACTTCAACTGGCCAGACTTTTGCATTCCAGCCACGCTGAGTTGCGTCTGCTGCCAACTCTGTGTAACGCAGTTTCTTACGCTCGTAGGCCTCTTCAACAGAGTTTTCCCACGGGACTGTGAGCTCTATGATGTACACAGCCTTTCGTGAAGGGGACCAGAGTACCATGTCTGGCCTAAGGTTGGTAGAAGCAATCTCAGGTGGAAAAATGAGTTGCTGGCCAATATCGACAAGCATCTTCCAGTCCCGGGCCATGCCTAGGTGTCCAGTTTCTGGCTTTGTAGGAGGATGCTTGGGCCTTTTCTGTCCCTCCCGGATGAATGTTGTTGTTTTGACGGGATTGCTTGTTTTTGGAGGTAATGAATTGGTTGCACTCCTCTTGGTCTCAAGTGCTGCAGCCAGGCTCTTGAGGACCTGATTGTGCCTCCAGGTGTAGCGGCCTTGTGAGAGGCTGGTCTTGCAACCTGTCATTATATGCCTGAGAGTCACTGGAGCTGGGCAGAGGGGGCAGGTCAGGTCCTCGCCATACCATTGATGTAGGTTTTTTGGTGATGGAAGCACATCATAAACAGCTCTTATGATGAAGCTGATGTTGCTTGCCTCCATTTGCCAAAGCTCACTCCAGTTGATCTTTCTCCTCTCCAGGCCTTCCCACCGCGTCCATTGCCCTTGTTTAGCAAGAGAGACAGCCTTTGCACTTCTTGCAGTCTCCTCCTGTCTGCGCACCTCCTCGACCACCAGCTTCCTGCGTTCAGATGTTGTTGCCTTATGGAACGTTGGTTTGCTTGCTGCCAGGCCAAAGCCTCCTCTTCCATGCTGGATATTCCCCACAATGTCTTGGTGTCTCAGGGCTGATGTTGCTTGCTGCACAGCCTTGGATGATGTCCATTTCCGTCCAGTTTGTAGGGGAGGTGCAGCCTTGCTAATGGTCTGGTCTTTGGAGTCCTTCAATGTCATCTGAAGTCTTACTTTAGAGCACTTGTACTCCTCCGTTAGACTTGTAAGAGGTAGTTCAAGGACCCCTTTGCCATAGAGGCCGATGTTACTCAGGCATCGTGGGACACCCAGCCATTTCTTCACGTATGAGGTAATGGTTCGCTCCATCTTCTCCACTGTTGTTATTGGGACCTCATAGACGGTGAGTGGCCACATTACCCGGGGGAGAAGTCCAAACTGTAGGCACCAAAGCTTGAGCTTCCCAGGCAGTAGGGTCTTGTTGATGTTCTCAAGTCCGTCGGCGATGTCCTGTCTTACTTGCTGCACTTGATCTTTATCTCGGAGGCTTTCGTTGTACCATCTACCCAGGCTCTTGACGGGTTGCTCAGACACCGTTGGTATCGGGTCATCTCCAATGCAGAACCTCACATCTTTAAGCTGTCCCTTGACTATGGAGATGCTTCGAGATTTGCTTGGCTTGATTTTCATCCGGGCCCACTTGATGTTATCCTGCAGTTTTGCAAGTAGCCGCCTGGTGCATGCTGCAGTGGTGGTCAGTGTAGTCATGTCATCCATGTATGCTCGGATAGGTGGGAGACGGAGCCCTTCCTTAGTTCTCTCACCGCCGACCACCCATCTCGATGCCCTGATGATGACTTCCATGGCCATAGTGAAGGCCAGAGGTGAAATTGTACAGCCTGCCATTATGCCCACTTCCAAGCGCTGCCATGTTGTTGTGAAGTCAGGTGTTGTGAAACACAATTGCAGGTCTTGGAAATAGGCCTTTACCAGTGTAGTGATGGGTTCTGGTACGTGGAAAAAGTTGAAGGATTCCCAGAGGAGTTCATGGGGAACTGAGCCAAAGGCATTGGCCAGGTCGAGGAAGATGACATAGAGGTCTCTCTTGTCTTTCTTAGCTGTTTGGATCTGGTGCCAAATCATACTAGTATGTTCCAGGCAACCAGAGAAACCAGGAATGCCTGCTTTCTGTACAGATGTATCAATGTACTTGTTCCTTTCCAGGTAAGTGGACAGCCTCTGTGCTATTATACTGATTATACTATAGCTTCTAATTCAACTACAGTAGATAGAACTAGCTCTCTATATTAACTGGGTTCTAGTCCCATTACTACTGTTAGGTTCTAATTCAACTACAGTAGGTAGAACTAGCTCTCTATATTAACTGGGTTCTAGTCCCATTACTACTGTGAGCTTCTAATTCAACTACAGTAGGTAGAACTAGCTCTCTATATTAACTGGGTTCTAGTCCCATTACTACTGTTAGGTTCTAATTCAACTACAGTAGGTAGAACTAGCCCTCTATATTAACTGGGTTCTAGTCCCATTACTACTGTTAGGTTCTAATTCAACTACAGTAGGTAGAACTAGCTCTCTATATTAACTGGGTTCTAGTCCCATTACTACTGTTAGGTTCTAATTCAACTACAGTAGGTAGAACTAGCTCTCTATATTAACTGGGTTCTAGTCCCATTACTACTGTTAGCTTCTAATTCAACTACAGTAGGTAGAACTAGCTCTCTATATTAACTGGGTTCTAGTCCCATTACTACTGTTAGGTTCTAATTCAACTACAGTAGGTAGAACTAGCTCTCTATATTAACTGGGTTCTAGTCCCATTACTACTGTGAGCTTCTAATTCAACTACAGTAGGTAGAACTAGCTCTCTATATTAACTGGGTTCTAGTCCCATTACTACTGTTAGGTTCTAATTCAACTACAGTAGGTAGAACTAGCCCTCTATATTAACTGGGTTCTAGTCCCATTACTACTGTTAGGTTCTAATTCAACTACAGTAGGTAGAACTAGCTCTCTATATTAACTGGGTTCTAGTCCCATTACTACTGTTAGGTTCTCATTCAACTACAGTAGGTAGAACTAGCTCTCTATATTAACTGGGTTCTAGTCCCATTACTACTGTTAGCTTCTAATTCAACTACAGTAGGTAGAACTAGCTCTCTATATTAACTGGGTTCTAGTCCCATTACTACTGTTAGGTTCTCATTCAACTACAGTAGGTAGAACTAGCTCTCTATATTAACTGGGTTCTAGTCCCATTACTACTGTTAGCTTCTAATTCAACTACAGTAGGTAGAACTAGCTCTCTATATTAACTGGGTTCTAGTCCCATTACTACTGTGAGCTTCTAATTCAACTACAGTAGGTAGAACTAGCTCTCTATATTAACTGGGTTCTAGTCCCATTACTACTGTTAGGTTCTAATTCTCAGAGTAAAAACTCTACGGACACTATGTAAGCTTAAACCAAGTGTATTCTTCCCACAGGATCAATACAGCTGCATTAGACAAAAACATTTCCACACAAACACTCGTATTTAACCCTTTCTCCAAGGCTGAGTCTCCTCCTACACATCTGTACAAACATTGTATCTTCACTGCTAGGCAGGAAACTAAGTAATACGGCCATAAACCTTTCTTTCTCCCTTAACGTGACCTCGACCCCCTTCACCACTAATCCATGTCTCTCCCCTTATCAATGCCTGCCACGTGATCGCTTCCCTGCACTCAAAACATTCCAAGCTTAACTGCACACACTATATACCTTCCTCCTATAACCATTAACTTCTGGTGTAGACCCTCTAAACCTCAGCACTCCCTCATTGACATAAGTATATTTCATATTCTCAGAACCCAACACTACCACATGTTGCATCTCATCGTTACCCGTATTAAAACACAGGGCCTGTATATCAGCCAGGTTGGAGTTAGGACAACACCCACAACACCTGGCAGACTGACATCAATTATTTAGATTATCCTGTCCAAATGTGGAAAATGGGGATTAAACTAAAGTGATTCTGGGTCATTTTCATCACAGTAGTATAAGGAATGTATCTGATCATATTTTCAGATGTAAGACATTTCAGATCTGAAATCTCAACACAACTGTGAGAAAGTGTGTGAAATGTAGTCGCCTTTCACCTTCATTATTTTATTTTCTGAAGTAAGAAAATCAGGAATTCTTAAAACCCCTGAAATGTCACGATTATACTATCCCAGTAAAGAATGCCATACACAAACCAGTTTTCATATTACTTTAATACATTTTTTTAGCAAAGGCAAAAAACTCAATGGGTCTGTTCAATAAAATACTACTTTCTCTAATTAGTTGTATTCAAAGCACAGCCTTCCAAGTTATGGTCATTTACAAAGATATTTGATTTAAAATAAAAAATAAACTGTATGATTTATAAAACAAACAATACATTTCCCTCACAAACAGTTATTTGAACAGCAGTTGAAACACATGGTACATGAAAAAAAACAGTTTCCAGAGACATCCTCTTTTGAAATGCTTATTTTATCATTATATATTTGGATAGCTGCAAGCCAAATTAAAATCCAAAAGGCACGTGTACGAAATGACATCAGGGAATTGGAACACATGGAATTATGAACTACAATAAAATAATTTTGGAATACATGGCCAAAACCACTTGAGTAGGAGCCATTTATGCCAAAACCACTTGAGCAGAAGAGTGGCTCTGGCTTATGTCATATGCTACTGCTTGACTAAGCCAAGAGTTCCAGAACTAGAAGCCAAGAGTTCCAGAACTAGAAGCCACTCTGTTCTAGAACTAGACGCCACTCTGTTCTAGAACTAGACGCCACTCTGTTCTAGAACTAGACGCCACTCTGTTCTAGAACTAGACGCCACTCTGTTCTAGAACTAGACGCCACTCTGTTCTAGAACTAGAAGCCACTCTGTTCTAGAACTAGAAGCCACTCTGTTCTAGAACTAGAAGCCACTCTGTTCTAGAACTAGAAGCCACTCTGTTCTAGAACTAGAAGCCACTCTGTTCTAGACCCAGAACATACTCTGAAATGTTCCGTTATGCGTTCATCAACAGAATGACTTCATTTGTGGGCCATTGTGTCAGACTGCACAGCCATGTGTATATACACTAAACCCAAACAGAATCAAAGACACTAAGAAAAGCTGAAGACAGTTGACTTCTTTCAGAGAAAAAAAATATGCAAAGGGTACTGTAAAAAAAATCATTAAACTGCAGAGAACACACGCCAAGTTACCCCCCAGTTGAACCTGGCGTGAAGAGGACTTTTATAAAATCATCATCATGATTAAAAGTGCACGACAGACAGACACAGACAGCGCTATACATACAGACAGCAGTCATGACGTGGAGCACAGCACATGGAGTCTAGTCCAGCCAACAGAAAAACATAGGGAGAAAAGCAACACATGGTTATGGTCATAAGAGCACAGTTTGGTGCGGCTTCTTGTCTTCTTTTTACTCTCAAAAATATAACATCGCCTGAGCTTTCAGGAATAAATACAACAAAAACCTACAAAAAAGAAAAAAATGTAATCATAAAAATATGATCCATTTGTACTGTAACGTCAGAAAGAGGATGTGGGTGACCATTCCAACAACATTGAACTGATGACAAGATCAAGCAGTGAACTCAGACAGACCTCAAACGAGTAACACTCAAATACACACAAAGACACAGGAGAAAAATAAGCCAGAAGGATTGGGCATGTTGTGGCAGTGGACAAACTCCACTGACTGACAGAACGATACATTGACACTGACAGTGCAAATCTCCCACTGCCTGTACTGATCGGGTACTGAATCAGAAGACCGGATCCACAAAATAGTAAAACTCTCAGATAAGTGTTTTGAAGACGTTTTTACAATAATTGTATCTATCCATTCATTGGTTGATTCTTTACAAAGCGACAGTCAACAATAGGATGCTTCAGGATTAGGGCATGAAGCAGACAGGTTGAAATCAGAGACATATTTAAATATATGACTCTGGAAGAAATGTTTCGACTCGGCACTCTCAGAGAAAATAAAAACATCCTTTTGCCTTTAGTGTTCGTCTTCATCATAATAAAACAATATTAAAACAGCAACAGGAGGGGAGCTAGACTGCTGAACACAGTGGCTATCACTATCAACTAGATAAACAGGAGGGCACTTTTAGTATGGACCAACAGAACATGTGGCAGGAATATCATATCAGTGACATGGACCCAGATCTACAAGCAGATGAAGCTAATAACGTCAGCCTTTTTCAAACAGCCATCTTAACTCAATACACTGGTGTCAACTTCACTGTGTGGTGCCCAGTCACTGAAAAAAAACTGGGATTGACTGACAGGTTTCCTAGCCAATCACTAGGCACACAACTGGGATCGAAAGACTCCCTGTCCAATCACTGGATATTTTATCTGACCTTTGACCTGGATTCAAACCTATTGGCATAAAGTGTTTAGGGTGGGTCAACTCAAGTCAGTGGTTATATCTGGTCCACTATAAATGTGGGAGAAAACAGTCAGGTCAAAATGGAGGCGAATTCAGTCAAACAAAGAACCTAAGAAGATTTCTCCTTCGATCCCTCGGCCGTGCCGCATGAAATCCTCAGTGTCTCGTCTTGGGAGGCTTGTAGGGTATTGGGTGTTAATACAGATATACCACTCATACAGAAGTGCATCAGTCAGTATCACAGTTTTGGGTGGTGTGTTACGTTTATTTCCTTCCCAAACCAACCCATCCCAGGTCCTGAAATATGATTCCCTGGGTCAGTTATCGATGAGTCTCTTTCTCAAACTTGACAGAAAGTTCCAGAGTTCCTTCGTGGTGTTTTTGTTGTTGTTGTGTGTTCATTTTTCTGTGTTCCAAATGGCACCCTATTCCCTATGTAGTGCACTATATAGGTAATAGAGTGCTATTTGGGACGCATACTTTGTGCTGTGTGTTTTACCACTCTGCATCCCCGATGGCTTTGGAGAAGACATAGTCTCGGCCGTTCAGGTTCATGATCCCATCCTTCAGGTGGAACTTCCATTTGTTCTTACTTCTGTGGATCTGAGGGGGAACCAATGGGCATTAGGAATGTGGGCGAGGGCAGCAGACTGGGCTATCTCTCTCACTACAGTGTGTGTGTACTTCTGTGGCTCTGAGGAGAGGAACCAATGGGACAGTGTCAGTGTGGAGGTTAGGACGGGAGCAGATGGGGATACCAGTCACACATTCACTAAACACACACACACACACACACACACACACACACACACACACAGGACGTCTGGGGTTTCCTCACTGTGGTTTCCCCTATACAGGAAGTGTGGGGTTTCCTCACTGTGGTTTCCCCTATACAGGAAGTCTGGGGTTTCCTCACTGTGGTTTCCCCTATACAGGAAGTGTGGGTTTTCCTCACTGTGATTTCCCCTATAAAGGAAGTGTGGGGTTTCCTCACTGTGATTTCCCCTATAAAGGCAGCGTGGGGTTTCCTCACTATGGTTTCCCCTATACAGGAAGTGTGGGGTGTCCCCTATACAGGAAGTGTGGGGTTTCCTCACTATGGTTTCCCCTATACAGGAAGTGTGGGGTGTCCCCTATAAAGGAAGTGTGGGGTTTCCTCACTGTGATTTCCCCTATAAAGGCAGCGTGGGGTTTCCTCACTATGGTTTCCCCTATACAGGAAGTGTGGGGTGTCCCCTATACAGGAAGTGTGGGGTTTCCTCACTGTGGTTTCCCCTATACAGGAAGTGTGGGTTTTCCTCACTGTGATTTCCCCTATAAAGGAAGTGTGGGTTTTCCTCACTGTGATTTCTCCTATACAGGAAGTGTGGTGTTTCCCCTATACAGGAAGTCTGGGGTTTCCTCACTGTGGTTTCTCCTATACAGGAAGTCTGGGGTCACACGCATTAATGTAATCTAGAGATATCTTACCTTGTCGTACTGGCACACCACCACGTTCTCTGTATCAAACAGTTCTTGGTCCTCCTCATCACTCACATCATCTTCACTATTCAGAGGCTCCTGAGAGAGAGAGAGGGACAGTTAATAATGTATCTATCCCTTCACTCTCAATCCAGTGTTTCCCCTATATTCATTTAGCCCCTGTACTACCCACTACGACTACTATTAATAATTATTATTCATATTTTTATTTATCATCATCAGCCGAGACGCACTTTTAAGTTAAGAGTGACAAGTTACATAGCTTCCTCAGATTCTCATCAGATCGTCTGAGAAACATCCAATGTACACTAGTATGTGGACACCTGCTCCTGTAATATGGAGTTGGTCCCCCCCTTTGTTGCTATAACAGCCTCCACTCTTCTGGGAAGGCTTTCCACTAGATGTTGGAACATTGCTGCGGGGACTTGCATCTATTCAGCCACGAAGGCATTAGTGAGGTCGGGCACTGATGTTGGGCGATTAGTCCTGGCTCGCAGTCGGCGTTCCAATTCATCCCAAAGGTGTTTGATGGGGTTGAGGTCATGCCTCTGTACAGGCCAGTCAAGTTCTTTCTGTATGCATCTCGCTTTGTGCACGGGGGCATTGTCATGATGAAACAGGAAAGGGCCTTCTCCAAACTGCTGCCACAAAATTGGAAGCACAGGATCGTCTAGAATGTCATTGTACGCTGAAGTATTAAGATGTTCCTTCACTGGAACTCAGCGGCACGAACCATGAAAAGCCCCAGACCACTATTCCTCCTCCACTAAACTACAGTTGGCAACTATGCACTGGGGTAGGTAGTGTTCTCCTGGCATCCACCAAACCCAGATTCATCTGTCGGACTGCCAGATGGTGAAAAGTAATTCATCACTCCAGAGAATGCATTTCCACTGCTCCAGAGTCCAATGGCGGTGAACTTTACACCACTCCAGCCCACGCTTGACATTGTGCATGGTGTTGTTAGGCTTGTGTACGGCTGCTCGGCCAAGGAAACCCATTTCATGAAGCTCCCAACGAACAGTTATTGTGCTGACGTTGCTTCCAGAGGCCATTTGGAAGTCGGTAGTGAATGTTGCAACCGAGAACAGACAATTTTTACGCGCTACGCGCTTCAGAACTCAGCCATCCTGTTCTGTGAGTTGTGTGGCCTACCACTTCGCAGCTGAGCCGTTGTTGCTCCTAAACGTTTCCACTTCACAATAACAGCACTTACAGTTGACCAGGGCAGCTCTAGCAGGGCAGAAATTTGACAAACTTTTTAGAAAGGTTGCATCCTATGACGGTGCCACGTTAAAAGTCACTGAGCTCTTCAGTAAGGCCATTCTACTGCCAATGTTTGTCTATGGAGATTGCATGGCTGTGTGTTCAATTTTATACACCGGTCACCAACGGGTGTGGCTGAAATAGCCAAATCCACTAACTTGAAGGGGTGTCCACATACTTTTGGCCATGTAGTGTAACTAGCTTGTAATCTTGGAAGTGTAGCCAACCTTATTTGATTTGGATCTCTTTTAGTCCCCATTTGGACTAATCTTCCAAGAGTCCTTAAACATGAAAATACAATTTATAATACAAACACATTTTCACATATAACACACTATTACAAACATACATAATATACTAACATAATGACCCAATAAATACTCAATCTAAAAAATATTACTATAGTCCCACAACATTTCTATGTATTATATTTAAATCGTTTTAAAATAATGTTTAAATTTATATATTGAAAGGTTTCTAGTTTGCTCAGTTAATTTATTCCATTTCTTTATTGCTCTAAATCAAAATGTTCTTTTGCCTATTTCTCTTTTCTGTCTGGACAACGCATAGATGGTGGACAATCTATTCCTAGTATTTACGGAATGTCTGTCTCTTACCAACTGAATACCGTTGTGAATAGAACTTGGCCGTTTTAAATGATATATTTTATGAAATAAAATAAGCATGTTTTTTTCAATTATCTTGTTGATTGATGACCAACCAAGAACACTGCGCATGACTGCAACAGAAGAACCATATCTCCACCTTAAAACAATCCTTGCTGCTTTGTTCTGTGCATTCTGCAGCCTCCTAACTTCACTTGATGATGCATTTCCCCAGACCACAGAACAGTAGTTCACCTGACTCTCAATTAATGCTTGTGTTATTTGCTGAAGAATTTTTCCTGGTAAATATTTAGCTATCCTTCTGATTATGCATGCCGTTTTAATATATATATATTTTTTTACATAGATTAGTTATTTGAGACGACCATGATAAGCAATTGTCTAGCTGCACTCCCAATAGTTTGGTTTCTGCCACTTCTTCAATTTGTACTCCTCCCATACTTAATTGTATCCCATGAACCATTGATATAGGTGGACTGTTTCCTGTCAGTTAGATATGATTGTACCCAATTCAATGCTACCTCCTTATATAATAATGCATTAATTTTGTCAAAATTATTTCATGATCCACTAAATCAAATGCTGCACTGAAATCTAAAAATAGTACACCCACAAACTTGCCATAATCCATAGCATTGAGCCACTGGTCAGTCATGTCAACCAATGCAGTGGTAGTGGAATGGTTTTTGCGATAAGCATGCTGATTGGCTGTAATCAGATCATTCTTTTCCATGTACTCCCACATTTGTCTACTCACAATACCCTCCAATATTTTACTGAGTGTAGGGAGTAGACTAATTGGTCGACTATTGGCAGGAGTAATGGGTTCTTTGCAGTCTTTCGGAATAGGACAGTTTCGCATGCTTCCATACATTTGCAAACATCCCCTTTTCCAGTGACCAATTAAATATGTATCTCAGTGGAACTGCAATCTGGGGAGCAGCCCAGCGAAGCAAAAAATTGTCCATAAGACCATAACCTGTAGATTTACCATCAGGTAATGACTTCAATAGGTTTAACACCTCCTCCACTGACACCGTTTGCAGACTAAAAGAGCAGATCTTGTTGCTCATAATATGATCATCAATCCATTGGACAATAGCTTGTTTGGAAGAATGTATGTCTACATTGTTGCTCAGTAATTACATTTTCTGTGTAAAAAAATCTGCAAAATGATTGTCAATATCAGCTTTTTTTGTTATTATTCTCCCGTCAACCTCCACACTAGATGGGCATGATGAGATAGATGTACCAAGTAAGCCCTTAACTGTGTTCCATACCTTTTTAGAATCATTTTTAGAATCAATAAAAGCATTGTTGTAAAATAACTTTTTTTCCCTTTCGATTCAATTTAACTGCATAATTACGTAATGTTCTATAATTCTGTTCATCAATTTCTAATTTTGACTTGGCTGCTAACATATACACTCTGGTACGGTAATATCCTGTAGCAGCTCTAACATATAAACTCTGGTACGGTAATATCCTGTAGCAGCTCTAACATATAAACTCTGGTACGGTAATATCCTGTAGCAGCTCTAACATATAAACCCTGGTACGGTAATATCCTGTAGCAGCTCTAACATATAAACCCTGGTACGGTAATATCCTGTAGCAGCTCTAACATATAAACCCTGGTACGGTAATATCCTGTAGCAGCTCTAACATATAAACCCTGGTACGGTAATATCCTGTAGCAGCTCTAACATATAAACCCTGGTACGGTAATATCCTGTAGCAGCTCTAACATATAAACCCTGGTACGGTAATATCCTGTAGCAGCTCTAACATATAAACCCTGGTACGGTAATATCCTGTAGCAGCTCTAACATATAAACTCTGGTACGGTAATATCCTGTAGCAGCTCTAACATATAAACTCTGGTACGGTAATATCCTGTAGCAGCTCTAACATATAAACCCTGGTACGGTAATATCCTGTAGCAGCTCTAACATATAAACTCTGGTACGGTAATATCCTGTAGCAGCTCTAACATGCGAACCCTGGTACGGTAATATCCTGTAGCAGCTCTAACATATAAACCCTGGTACGGTAATATCCTGTAGCAGCTCTAACATATAAACTCTGGTACGGTAATATCCTGTAGCAGCTCTAACATATAAACTCTGGTACGGTAATATCCTGTAGCAGCTCTAACATATAAACCCTGGTACGGTAATATCCTGTAGCAGCTCTAACATATAAACTCTGGTACGGTAATATCCTGTAGCAGCTCTAACATATAAACTCTGGTACGGTAATATCCTGTAGCAGCTCTAACATATAAACCCTGGTACGGTAATATCCTGTAGCAGCTCTAACATGCGAACCCTGGTACGGTAATATCCTGTAGCAGCTCTAACATATAAACTCTGGTACGGTAATATCCTGTAGCAGCTCTAACATATAAACCCTGGTACGGTAATATCCTGTAGCAGCTCTAACATATAAACCCTGGTACGGTAATATCCTGTAGCAGCTCTAACATATAAACCCTGGTACGGTAATATCCTGTAGCAGCTCTAACATATAAACCCTGGTACGGTAATATCCTGTAGCAGCTCTAACATATAAACCCTGGTACGGTAATATCCTGTAGCAGCTCTAACATATAAACCCTGGTACGGTAATATCCTGTAGCAGCTCTAACATATAAACTCTGGTACGGTAATATCCTGTAGCAGCTCTAAAATATAAACTCTGGTACGGTAATATCCTGTAGCAGCTCTAACATATAAACTCTGGTACGGTAATATCCTGTAGCAGCTCTAACATATAAACTCTGGTACGGTAATATCCTGTAGCAGCTAACATATAAACCCTGGTACGGTAATATCCTGTAGCAGCTCTAACATATAAACTCTGGTACGGTAATATCCTGTAGCAGCTCTAACATATAAACTCTGGTACGGTAATATCCTGTAGCAGCTCTAACATATAAACCCTGGTACGGTAATATCCTGTAGCAGCTCTAACATATAAACCCTGGTACGGTAATATCCTGTAGCAGCTCTAACATATAAACTCTGGTACGGTAATATCCTGTAGCAGCTCTAACATATAAACCCTGGTACGGTAATATCCTGTAGCAGCTCTAACATATAAACCCTGGTACGGTAATATCCTGTAGCAGCTCTAACATATAAACTCTGGTACGGTAATATCCTGTAGCAGCTCTAACATATAAACCCTGGTACGGTAATATCCTGTAGCAGCTCTAACATATAAACCCTGGTACGGTAATATCCTGTAGCAGCTCTAACATATAAACCCTGGTACGGTAATATCCTGTAGCAGCTCTAACATATAAACTCTGGTACGGTAATATCCTGTAGCAGCTCTAACATATAAACCCTGGTACGGTAATATCCTGTAGCAGCTCTAACATATAAACTCTGGTACGGTAATATCCTGTAGCAGCTCTAACATATAAACTCTGGTACGGTAATATCCTGTAGCAGCTCTAACATATAAACTCTGGTACGGTAATATCCTGTAGCAGCTCTAACATATAAACTCTGGTACGGTAATATCCTGTAGCAGCTCTAACATATAAACTCTGGTACGGTAATATCCTGTAGCAGCTCTAACATATAAACTCTGGTACGGTAATATCCTGTAGCAGCTCTAACATATAAACTCTGGTACGGTAATATCCTGTAGCAGCTCTAACATATAAACCCTGGTATGGTAATATCCTGTAGCAGCTCTAACATATAAACTCTGGTACGGTAATATCCTGTAGCAGCTCTAACATATAAACCCTGGTACGGTAATATCCTGTAGCAGCTCTAACATATAAACTCTGGTACGGTAATATCCTGTAGCAGCTCTAACATATAAACTCTGGTACGGTAATATCCTGTAGCAGCTCTAACATATAAACCCTGGTACGGTAATATCCTGTAGCAGCTCTAACATATAAACTCTGGTACGGTAATATCCTGTAGCAGCTCTAACATATAAACTCTGGTACGGTAATATCCTGTAGCAGCTCTAACATATAAACCCTGGTACGGTAATATCCTGTAGCAGCTCTAACATGCGAACCCTGGTACGGTAATATCCTGTAGCAGCTCTAACATATAAACTCTGGTACGGTAATATCCTGTAGCAGCTCTAACATATAAACCCTGGTACGGTAATATCCTGTAGCAGCTCTAACATATAAACCCTGGTACGGTAATATCCTGTAGCAGCTCTAACATATAAACCCTGGTACGGTAATATCCTGTAGCAGCTCTAACATATAAACCCTGGTACGGTAATATCCTGTAGCAGCTCTAACATATAAACCCTGGTACGGTAATATCCTGTAGCAGCTCTAACATATAAACCCTGGTACGGTAATATCCTGTAGCAGCTCTAACATATAAACTCTGGTACGGTAATATCCTGTAGCAGCTCTAACATATAAACTCTGGTACGGTAATATCCTGTAGCAGCTCTAACATATAAACTCTGGTACGGTAATATCCTGTAGCAGCTCTAACATATAAACCCTGGTACGGTAATATCCTGTAGCAGCTCTAACATATAAACCCTGGTACGGTAATATCCTGTAGCAGCTCTAACATATAAACCCTGGTACGGTAATATCCTGTAGCAGCTCTAACATATAAACTCTGGTACGGTAATATCCTGTAGCAGCTCTAACATATAAACCCTGGTACGGTAATATCCTGTAGCAGCTCTAACATATAAACCCTGGTACGGTAATATCCTGTAGCAGCTCTAACATATAAACCCTGGTACGGTAATATCCTGTAGCAGCTCTAACATATAAACTCTGGTACGGTAATATCCTGTAGCAGCTCTAACATATAAACCCTGGTACGGTAATATCCTGTAGCAGCTCTAACATATAAACTCTGGTACGGTAATATCCTGTAGCAGCTCTAACATATAAACTCTGGTACGGTAATATCCTGTAGCAGCTCTAACATATAAACTCTGGTACGGTAATATCCTGTAGCAGCTCTAACATATAAACCCTGGTACGGTAATATCCTGTAGCAGCTCTAACATATAAACTCTGGTACGGTAATATCCTGTAGCAGCTCTAACATATAAACTCTGGTACGGTAATATCCTGTAGCAGCTCTAACATATAAACTCTGGTACGGTAATATCCTGTAGCAGCTCTAACATATAAACCCTGGTACGGTAATATCCTGTAGCAGCTCTAACATATAAACTCTGGTACGGTAATATCCTGTAGCAGCTCTAACATATAAACTCTGACATACGAACCTTATTAATAGATGCATGTAATAATTGTTATGTAAAGCTAAACTACGCTAGCTCAACTATTTGTCGGGATAATATAGACTTGGCTGGTGATTAAGATCATTAAGATTAAGATCAAATGAAACTGTCCTCGATTTACAGATGAGATTAAAAGATTCATACAAACATTCTACGGTAAAAGGTTTCAGAAAGGTTGGCGTCTTTCTCTCGTCTCATTGAGAGTCCTACCCACCTCCTCCACCTGGCCGTCCTCTCCATCTTTTTCCTTTTCTTCATCTTCCTCCTCGTCATACTCTTCCTCCTCATCTTCTTCCTCTGAGGACGTGTCCCCGGCTCCGTCCACCTGCAGCATCATAGGAGGCTGCTGCTGCTGGGTCTGCTGCTGTTGCTGTGGGCCTCCTGGTGCAGCTCCGCCCTGGACCTGTTGAACTTGTTGGACCTGCTGCTGGATCTGCTGCACCTGACCGGGCTGGCCTGTCATCTGCATTACCTGAAGAGAGGGATGGGTTAGTGAGAGATGGTTGAATGTGGGATGTGGTGTTCAGCAGAGTAATCATGATCGTCTGTATAATAACATCAAAAATTCCCTTTTGGCATCTGCCTATCTATAGCTTGTCAAGAGCTGAATGTAAAAATAAATTGAATATAGCTATACTAAAGCATATTTTATCAAAATAAACACTTTGTATAATACGCCGTGTGTAGTGACTAGTGAGTAAGGTCTGACCTGTGCATTCTGCTGGACCTTGTTCCCAGTGAGGATGACCTGTTGAGGCTGGATGATGACTCCTGTCTGCTGGGGAAGGCCTCCCTGTAGAGGAGCCAGTACCTGAGGGGGAGGGGTACAGCAACATGGCATTACACCCCACACAGTAATGACCACTTGAATCTACCATTCCGTTTTCAATGGCACTTGTTGAATTGAAAACTGAATGAACCCCAACTCAGATCTACCACAGCTCTGACACAGGACCAAGGGTTCTGGCCGTGGTTAGTGAGCAAGTGGCCTCAGAAAATACTATTAACTGCATGATGTTGTTTAACTGTGAGTACCTGCACCAGGGGTCTAACTGCAGGGAGCCTACACCTGCATCAGGAGGCCTATACCTGCACCAGGGGGTCTATACCTGCACCAGGGGGCTTATACATGCATCAGGAGGCCTATACCTGCTCCAGGAGGCCTATACCTGCACCAGGAGGCCTATATCTGCACCAGGAGGCCTATATCTGCACCAGGAGGCCTATATCTGCACCAGGAGGCCTATATCTGCACCAGGAGGCCTCTACCTGCATCAGGAGACCTATACCTACACCAGGGGGACTAACTCCAGGGAGCCTCCACCTGCACCAGGAGGCCTCCACCTGTACCAGGCAGCTCAAACTTTTACACACACACTGGGAGGACAGTGATAGGACCTACCTGTGTGATGGGGCGTACCTGCTGTATGACGGGGGCCTGCCCACCGCCAGGCTGCATCTGAGGAAGGACCTGCTGCTGAAGGACCATCTGCTGCTGAGGCTGGATAATGTACTGGGTCCCGTTAGCCGCACGCAGCACCTGGAGGATCTGACCTGGGGTCAGGGACAGGGTAGAGGTGCCGTTTTAGAGCTATGAAGAGTATGTTCAGGATCTGACCCGAGATCAGAGGAGAGAGAGAGATGGAGACCAGAGCCCCCAAGACTCAGACCCAACCTCGTGAGACTAAACCCAAGACCCAGAGTAGCGAAACCATGACCAGATCAAGAACATTTTGAATGTTGAGGAACAAGTATATTAACAAGTCTGAAAAATAGTTTGTCATTCCTAAATGTTTTGGGGAGTATAAGTTGTACACACCGTCCACTGTTTTAAGATACATATTCTGGGACAAATTGCCGCCTGATGTGCATCACCCGGGAAGGACAGAAGAAATTCAGGGCAGAACAAAAAACAAAACAAATTGGTATTTGGTGAAGTCATCTTTCTGCATTTTATAATCAATATGTACTGTTGTAATATATTATCAAGACTGGAGCTGGTGGGATGTTATATACCTTGGCTAGTGATGAGTTGTTGGTAGGGACTGATTCCTGTTGGTAAGGCCAAGGTTGCTGCTGTGGTTGCTGCATTCTAGAGGTCAGACAGAGAAAACACATCACAAACCAGGCAAATAACAGGAGGGATGGGTATCCCTAGTCACTCAGACACACACACACACACACACACACACACACACACACACACACACACACACACACACACACACACACACACACACACACACACACACACACACACACACACACACACACACACACACACACAGAGAGAGAGAGAGAGAGTGGTTGTTTGAGATGGAGTCTCCTCAGCTTTAAATGCCTGGAGAAGCTTTTAAAATGTAACCTAGCAATTTGCTATAATAATCCTATATTCTGTGCAGAAGACAGGTGTCAGTTGAGAAGACAACACCAGATGGTGGGTGGGGGAGAGGTTGGAGAGGAAACAAGGAAGAAACTAGAGACAACTTCCTATTTAGTCTGAAAAACACACAGAGTGAGAGAGACAGACACAGAGAGAGAGACAGACACAGAGAGACACAGAAACAAAGAGAGAGACACAGAGACAAAGAGAGAGAGACACAGAGATAAAGAGAGAGACACACAGAAAGAGACAGAGAGAAAGAGAGACACACAGAGCGAGAAAGACACAGAGAGAGAAAGAGAGAGAGACACAGAGCGAGAAAGACACAGAGAGAGAAAGAGAGAGAGACACAGAGCGAGAAAGACACAGAGAGAGAGAGAGAGAGAGAGAGATACAGAGAGGTGGGGGGACAGACGAGTGCAAAGCTCTTCGAGGTTTATCTGCTCTGTAATCTAGTCTAAAATCCTTAGCTCTCAGTAAACTATTTCCTGCGTGGCCTCTCCTCCTCTCTCTCATCCATCTGTTCTCCAGCTGGCCTGGTCAGCTCTCACGTTTACAGGTCCAGCTCTCACGTTTACACTGTGTGTGTGTGTGTGTGTGTGTGTGTGTGTGTGTGTGTGTGTGTGTGTGTGTGTGTGTGTGTGTTTGTGTGTAGAGGTGTCTGTGTGTCTCAGCTATTCTATAATCCATGTGAGTGAGTTCAAAGGGAAGCCACTCATAATGGTGAGGCTCTCATCATTGACACATGCATTAGGTCAGCCGGGGGGAATCTGTCTGCAGTGGTTTCACCGTGAATAACTTTACAGATGCCATTGAAATATGACATCAATGAAAAACTGTCACTCGTAATGTCTTTATAATTTATTTGAATTAATTCTTCAAGGGTCCTATGGTGGGAAACTCTGGTCCTATACCTGTGGTCCAGCTATAGACAAACCCACTACTCCACTCACCATCCCTGTTGCACTCATATGCTGCAGAATTTTAGGATCCTGCATAATGACTTGCTGCTGGGGTGCTGTGGAAAGAAATTATACAAATGTATTCAGTATTTATTACATTTTGTCAGTAATTATACATTTATGATACAGCTCCTTAGAAATGCTGCTTTGGAACAAACTGTGTGTGTGTGTAATAATCATGTTATAATATTACCGTTGGTGACAGTAGGCCGGGTCGATTGCCAGCTCGTCACTGTGAATGAGAAAGGATTCTCTTTTCAATGTCTTCATTGCTGTTGTTCAATCATATAGTTTGCAGATATGATAGCCATTTGAAGTAGTTATTGAAATGGATTTTGAATTAAGCAACCTTAAAGGACCTGTTGTACCTGGGTTAATGGACATAACATTTTATATAATACATTGTGGGAAGTGTTATAGACGGTCCTATAAATGAGAGTGTGGACAGAGTTAGCCGGCAGGGCAGAGGCTTTAAATGGGCTAAGGTAGGTGGCTTTAAATGGGCTACGGTAGGTGGCTTTAAAGGGGCTAAGGTAGGTGGCTTTAAAGGGCCTAAGGTAGGTGGCTTTAAATGGGTTAAGGTAGGTGGCTTTAAAGGGGCTAAGGTATTCTTATTTTTAATGACGGCCTAGTGGGTTAACTTTCTGTTCAGGGGCAGAACGACAGATTTTTACCTTGTCAGCTCGGATATTTGAACTTGCAACCTTTCGGTTACTAGTCCAACGCTCTAACCACTAGGCTACCCTGCCGCCCCAATGTTGGGTGTAGGTAGGTGGCTTTAAAGGGGTGTAGGTAGGTGGCTTTAAAGGGCTGTAGGTAGGTGTCTTTAAAGGGCTGTAGGTAGGTGGCTTTAAAGGGCTGTAGGTAGGTGGCTTTAAAGGGCTGTAGGTAGGTGTCTTTAAAGGGCTGTAGGTAGGTGTCTTTAAAGGGCTGTAGGTAGGTGTCTTTAAAGGGCTGTAGGTAGGTGTGTCAGGGAACTGTTGGTTTTTGTATAGCGCTTTTCATTCACGCATGCAAGTCGCACATGTCGAACAACCAGATTCTTCGTTGAAACAATGCTGAAACATCAATCCATGGGTGAGTCCATGGAAATGAAAGAAAAATTATATTGTAAATTCCAGCAGGCGATGGGGTGATATAGACTCTTAGAAGTACACATCTTTATGTTATTAATTATCGTTAATGCCGTCTTTGGTGTGCTTAACAATGATTATCAATAATTGTATTAAGTCACACAAAACTTACTGTGTGTGAAGCTCAAAAGGCATTTCTCATGACTGTTTTAACGTGACTATTTAAACACAAAAAAACATCTGATTAATAAAATATTTAAAAATCAGTCGTCTTCCTCAAATGAAGGGGATGATGACGCAATCTTTGCAAGAGGGAGGGAATCTGATTTCATTGGTCCTCAACCGGTGGCTCAGTCATTTCATTCAGGGTAAGTGGGAGTTAGCCGTGAGTTAGCCTGCCACGGAGCAGGTTAGTTCTGAAGGATTCGTTGCCATAGAAATTTACCTGGCTTAAAAGGTGAGCCACTTTCGTTTGAACGGTTAACCCAAGTTGAACTCAGAGTTGACCAAAGTTACCTCGCTAACTCCTCAAACCTGCTTGGTAAAATACCCTTCTGGACACAGATTAAGCCAGATCCTAGAATTAAAAGCATAATCAATTGAGAATCTCCATTAGACATTATATATTTTTTGTCTAGGACTAGGCTTAATCTATGTCTGGGAAACCAGCCCATTATGGCTGCGTTTAGACAGGCAGCCCAATTCTGATCTTTTTCCCAATAATGTGTCTTTTGAACAATCAGATCAGCTCTGAAAAAGATCTGATGTGATTGATCAAAATACCAATTAGTGAAAAATTAAATAATTGGACTGCCTGTCTAAACACATGAAATGTAGCCGTACCGGGAACAACAGAAACGGTGTGTCAGGGCCGATGCCTGGGACTCACCTTGCTGCTGCGGGGGCAGGAGGAGCTGCTGTGTCTGGGCTTGCTGGGTGGCCTGCTGGGCCTGTTGTGCCTGCTGCTGGGCTGCTGCCTGGAGGGCCGCCTGCTCCTCTGTGTTGAAGCCCTCCACTGCCTTACTCTGCATTAGCTTGTTCTCCCACAGCTAAAGGAGAGGGGAGGAGAGGGAACTTTAAAATGGAGGGTAGACTGTTGACCACCATTTTGACATTTGTATTGTCTATTCTACTTTTTACAAAACTACAGGGACAGAGAGGTTATCATAGTGGAAACTACATCAAATGGGAGCAACAAAAAGGAAGCTAACACTAGCGCAGACAAGAGAGAACAACATTCTAGAATGGCTAGAATGGAATGTCACTAGAAGGAAGAGTTCTGTGTTCTGTACCGTTTTGAGTTCCATGAGGACCTGCTCGTCCACCCCCTCATCCAGGAAGAGCTCCCGGACCTCGTTGATAACATCTTCAATCACAGACCTGTACAGTTTAGGCTGAGAAAACATACAGAGTACTGTTAGAAGTGCTCTAATGTATATTATAAACTGGGTGGTTTGAGCCCTGAATGCACGTGTATGACAAAAAAATTACACTATATACAGTGCATTTGGAAAGTATGCAGACCCTTTGACTTTTTCCACATGTTTACGTTACAGCCTTATTCTAAAATTTATGAAATAAAAAATAAAAAAATTCTATCCACACACAATACCCTATAATGACAAAGCGAAAACAAGTTTAGATTTTTTTGCAGAAATATCTTATTTATATAAGTATTCACACCCTTTGCAATGAGACTTGAAATTGAGCTCAGGTGTATCCAATCAAGTTGTAGATGTTTCTACAACTTGATTGGAGCCTACCTGTGGTAAATTCAATTGATTGGACATGATTTGAAAAGGCACACACCTGTCCCACAGTTGACAGTGCATGTCAGAGCAAAATCCAAGCCATGAGGTCGAAGGAATTGTCCGTAGAGCTCAGAGACAGGATTGTGTCGAGGCACAGATCTGGGGAAGGGTACTAAAACATTTCTGCAGCATTGGAGGTCCCCAAGAACACAGCATCAACCCCTCTTAAATGGAAGAAGTTTGGAATCACCAAGACTCTTCCTAGAGCTGGCTGCCCAGCCAAACTGAGCAATCGGGGGAGAAAGGCCTTGGTCAAAGGTGACCAAGAACCCGATGGTCACTGACAGAGCTCCAGAGTTCCTCTGTGGAGATGGGAGAACCTTCCAGAAGGTCAACCATCTCTGCAGCACTCCACCAATCAGGCCTTTGTGGTAGAGTGACCAGACGGAAGCCAAAAAAAAGGCACATGACAGCCCGCTTGGAGTTTGCCAAAAGGCACCTAAAGACTCTCAGACCATAAGAAACAAGATTCTCTGGTCTGATGAAACCAAGATTGAACTCTTTTGGCCTGAATGCCAAGCGTCACATCTGGAGGAAACATGGAACCATCCCTACGGTGAAGCACGGTGGTGGCAGCATCATGCTGTGGGGATGTTTTTCAGCGGAAGGGACTGGGAAACTAGTCAGCATCGAGGGAAAGATGAACAGAGCAAAGTACAGAGATAACCTTGATGAAAACCTGCTCCAGAGCGCTCAGGACCTCAGATTGGCGCAAAGGTTCATCTTCCAACAGGACAACGACCCTAAGCACAGCCAAGACAACGCAGGAGTGTCTTAGGGACAAGACTCTGAATGTTCTTAAGTGACCCAGCCAGAGCCCGGACTTAAACCCAATCAGACATCTCTGGAGAGACCTGAAAATAGCTATGCAGCGACCCTCCCCATCCAAGCTGACAAAGCTTGAGAGGATCTGCAGAGAAGAATGGGAGAAACTCCCCAAATGCAGGTGTGCCAAGCTTGTAGCGTCATACCCAAGAAGGCTTGAGACTGTAATCACTGCCAAAGGTGCTTCAACAAAGTACTGAGTAAAGGGTCTGAATACTTATGTAAATGTGATTTGTTTTTAAAAACCTATTTTTGCTTTGTCATTACAGGGGTGCAATTTACACACAAATTATTATGTGTAAATTGATGAGGAAATCAATTTATTTAATCCATTTCAGAATAAGGCTGTAACGTAACAAAATGTGGAAAAAGGGAAGAGGTCTGAATACTTTCTGAATGCACTGTTTACAAAAGTATGTGGACAGCCCTTCAAATTAGTGGATTTGGCTATTTCAGCCACACCTGTTGCTGACAGGTGCATACAATCGAGCACACAGCCATGCAATCTCCATAGACAAATATTGGCAGTAGAATGGCCTTATTGAAGAGCTCAGTGACTTTCAATGTGGCACCGTCATAGGATGCCACCTTTCTAACAAGTCATTTCGTCAAATTTCTGCCCTGCTAGAGCTGCTACGGTCAACTGGAAGTGCTGTTTTTGTGAAGTGGAAACGTCTAGGAGCAACAACGGCTCAGCCACGAACTGGTAGGCCACACAAGCTCGCAGAATGGGACCACTGAGTGCTGAAGCGCGTAAAAATTGTATGTCCTCGGTTGCAACACTCAATACCAAGTTCAAAAATTGCCTCTGGAAGCAATGTCAGCACAAGAACTGTTCATCATGTGATGTACTTTTTACTGTTCTACTCACCTTGGTGACCAGTTTATAAAAGCAATAAGGCACCTCAGGGGTTTGTAGTATATGGCCAATATACCACTGCTAATGGCTGTATCCTGCATAAGAACAGCCCTTAGCCGTGGTATATTGGCCATAATATACCATCAACGGCATATTATTGCCAAATGTTAGCTGGGTGCTGCATTATTTAACATTAACTGCATTATTGCTTAAGTATATTTATTTCACATGGTGACAACTGAAATGCACCAAGGTAAAGAATGTCGGCTAACAAATGATCCAATATTTATGTTATTATTATTATTTTTTTATGTATATTTAGAGCTTGACTACCTTTGAACTTCAGTCGCACGTATTCAAACTGCATACCATAACATATTCAAAACATTTCAGCCCCCCCACGTATTCAAACTGCATACCATAAAATGTTGCCGTTTTAAAGCAAGTCTGCTGCAATTCTATACGTTTTACAATGGGGCGGAGAGAAGATTTAGCAATTTTATAACTCATTTCATGCCATGGGGCAGAGATAAAATGTGCAGTTGTACAGCTAATTTCCTGCAATTCTACCCATTTTTCCATAGGATGGAGGCAAATGTTTGCAGTTTTTAATATGACAACTGATGATCAATGGGCCCCACCATGCTTACTACAAGTTTAGATACCTGGTCGCTAGACTAATTTTCCGATCTAATTTGAGATGATTGAGTGACTGCTGATGCACAACTAACATTTCAAAATTGCATCTTGTTTATTCTATCTCAACAGTAAGTTGAGACCGACTGATTAATTTAGATGTTTTTTTACATTTTTTTTTTTTTTTTTTTAAATTAAAATTGGGCCGCCCGCCAGTTACCCATCCCTGGCCTACCTAGATCTATTTAACACTGATGTTTCATGATAGCCATGGCATTGGCAGCAACAATGCAGCACCTAGCTAACAGATCATCGAAAGACCAGCCCGCAAATGTGCATACGGGAGCTTTCACACCATAAACACCACACATCAATCGTTTCGCAATCAATCGGCATTTATGGTATACTCAAAACGTAAACAACCTAAAGACACTGATCAGTTGGAGCTAGTTAAACTCAATCGGCTATGCACAAAATACACTAACATTTCAATCGACCATTATTCCCCCAAACTAAAATGGTCGCATGGACAGCGACAGAGGTCACTGTCCTTATTCGTCGGTGTCCGTTGTCGTTGACCTCAGTCTCCCTCCCTACTATAAAAAGCTCGGTCTGATGTTTATATGTAGAGCCGGTGACGTAGCGTTGAGTAGCACCTTCCCATCACTGGCAGTCTATATTAGAGAGCCAATATGGCTGTATAAAACCGAGCTGCGGAGAGGAGGAGGGTCACAACCGTCGAGAGGAGACATGGACGCGATTTTACCGAGCCGGGGTCAGCGACCATTGCCTGGTGCTCGGAGTCGCTATTCAAATGATGGATGTAAACTGAATTGCTGGTATCTAGATTGTTTTATTTTAGTGAGTTAATATGTAATTTTAGAGATGGGGCCAGCGAAAGAAAAATGTTTAATAGAAAACGGGACATTTGGCTTGGGGCGGCTTGCTGACGTTAGCAGCCTTGTTCGTGGAATGGTGGGCTGAGGCATTGAACATTATTTGAAATGATCAAGCAATACTTTCTAGCTGACAGTTGAATTCTGATAAAATTGGAATTTAACATCCGCATTGGATGAGAAGGTGCTTCCAACTGTAACCTTACGTCGCGGCAAACTACTAGCTATCATTGAATTCGAGGAATAATACCTAAACACAATTCTTACTAGTTAGGTATTACTAAACACTAGACCTATTTCTAAACTAGGAAACACATTTCCAAAAATTCCTCGAAACGCACCAGCAAATGTAGGCTGATGCATGCTAGCTAGCTGGTAGCCAAGATTGCAAATTAGTCTACATTGCAATTAAAAAGGCTCAAGTCACATTTTACTATTTAACTAGCTATGTCGTTAACTTAACCAAAGACTTGTCTTCTGGCTTTGATTAGCCCAAGTTACCAACGCCATTCACCAGCTGTATTCTGAAGAAATGCAGAGGATTCAAATGGTTTCGAAAAGGGGTTAAAATGGCCGATTGTTGTATTTATGGCTATCATTTTTATTAATGAGAACATCCACTGTTTGCCAACAATACTCCCTAAGTCCCTTTTAATATGCTTCCACTCAAAATGCCAACCTTTTTTTGGGCAGCTAGCAGTTTGCCATCATCAGTTCTTACTGACTACCCTCTGCCAATGATCCTTACCACTTGATTCGAGTTAGCCGAGCTCGCCATTACGCGTAGTGTAAAACCACACGAAAATCAAGCGAGAAATAAGAGCAAAAAAATATTTTAAAAACGACCTAAAACAACTGGGTACGACACTTAAAAATAGCCGGCATAACTTTTGTAAATAAAACACAGATTTTAACGGTCTTATTTACAAACACGGACTCTGCCTTCCCAGCCGTCCTTCACCCGCCGTTGTCCTCCTTTATATACCGAGCATGGAGCTGCGAGTGCGCGAGACATAGGGCAGGGTCAACCCGGTCATTACCGCGAGATTACGCGGGAATATCGTTCAGGAGAAAACAGGGACGAGTTCAGCAGGACACAACGTTTTGGAACGTTCAGATAGAATGTATTATGTAGAATCATTAAAATGCATTTCTGAAATATAGAACAAGGAATCATGTGTAGGCTCTATTCATGGAATTTCTATCTGCAACGTTCGACAACGTTTGGCAAATGAACGTGGCTCAACTTCAGCTTTGACTGTACTGGGAAATATATTGTTACATTGTGTACTGGGAATTGCATGAATGGGAATGCTCACAAAATGAAATAGCTTTGTTTTATAATTTCTGAATTGCTTTGACGTTGAACTGACGTCTGAGCCCAGCGGACATTACCACACATGTACACATACAGTACACACCCACTGTATAGACACTTTACCCCTGCCTCCTTGTACATTCTGTATCTACTTCAATCACCACGTATCCCTGCACAATGATATGGTAGAGGTTCACACTGTATATAACTTAATTATTGTGTGTTTTATTTCTCATGTGTTTAAACATTTTGTTATTTAACTCAGCATCGTTTGGGAATGAGCTTGTAAATGATATTTTCACTGTATTCGGTGCATGTAACAAATACCATTGGTCACATGATACCATGCTGTGTTTCCATGTGTTGCTGCCATGCTATGTTGTCGTTTTAGGTCTCTCTTTATGTAGTGTTGTGGTGTCTCTCTTTTCGTGATGTGTGTTTTGTTGTATTTTTTAATATTATTCTTTATTTTTTAATCCCAGCCCCCGTCCCCGCAGGATACCTTTTGCTTTCGGGTATGCCGTCATTGTACATTTTAAATTGTTCTTAACTTGCCTAGTAAAATAATGGTTAAATAAAACATTTGATTTGATTTACTCATTAAAAACATTTGTGTACCCTCTCCCTTCGTAACTGTGAATTCCTTTATTCTTAGTGTTCTATTTGTCACATGGTACCGCCCAAACTTTGCAAAGCACTTTTATGTCATTCAATACTGCATGCCATCAAAGATTATACATTATAATAGATAATTTTAATATATTATTCGCCTCTTCCTCTCAGATGTCATCCATTTCTTCCCCCGTGTTTTTTGCCAGTGACAGATTCAGGAGACACTTGGATGTAGTAACTCATTGCCACCACTAGATGGTGATCACACACCAGGACAAACACAGGATCAGTTTCCAACCAGTAAGAATACCCACGTCACAATCAATTAATGCAAGGTGAAAGACATACGCTACTATCACACGCTCAAAGCTAAAATATAGATTTATTATTGAATACTTTGTCCAATTGAGCAAGTTGAGGTGACTAAACAGCTGGGCCCTAGATAGCAAGCAAGCTGTCATGGTCAAAACATTTTGACTCAATAATTGCTAAAATGGAAGAGGTCTGGCCTTGATAAGGCATTGTTCAGCTCTCTTGACATCTCAGTCAACGAGACAGGTCCTAGTTTTGTCGCACCTGGAATACTGCCCAGTTGTGTGGTCATGTGCGGCAAAGAGGGACATACAGTACCAGTCAAAAGTTTGTACACACAATTATTCAAGGGTTTTTCATAATGTTCCTATTTTCTACAATAATATTGAAGACATTAACACTATGAAATAACACATATGGAATCATGTAGTTTTTTCGATTCTTCAAAGTAGTCACTCTTTGCACACTCTTGGCATTCTCTCAACCAGCTTCACCTGGAATGCTTTTCCAACAGTCTTGAAGGAGTTCTCACATATGCTGAGCACTTGTTGGCTGCTTTACTTTCACTGTAGTCCAACTCATCCCAAACCATCTCAATTGGGTTGAGGTCAGATGACTGTGGAGGCCAGATCATCTGATGCAGCACTCCGTCACTCTCCTTCTTTGTCAAATAGCCCTTACACAGCCTGGAGGTGTGTTGGGTCATTGTCCTGTTGAAAAACAAATTATGTAACCACTAAGCGCAAACCAGATGGGATTGCTAATCGCTGCATAATTCTGTGGTAGCCATGCTGGTTAAGTGTGCCTTGAATTCTAAATAAATCACAGAGAGTGTCACCAGCAAAGCACCCCCACACCATCACACCTCTTCCTCCATGCTTTATGGTGGGAACCACACACATGGATATCATCCGTTCACCTACTCTGCGTCTCACAAAGACACGGCGGTTGGAACCAAAGGACAGATTTCCACCGGTCTAATGTCCATTGCTCCCGTTTCTTGGCCAAAGCAAGTCTCTTCTTCCTATTGTTGTCCATTAGTAGTGGTTTCTTTACAGCAATTCGACCATGAAGACCTGGACAGTTGATGTTGAGATGTGTCTGTTACTTGAACTCTGTGAAGGATTTATTTGGGCTGCAATTTCTGAGGCTGGTAACTCTAATGAACTTATCCTCTGCAGCAGAGGAAACTCTGGGTCTTCCTTTTCTGTGGCGGTCCTCATGAGAGCCAGTTTCATCATAGTACTTGATGGTTTTTGCAACTTCACTTGAAGAAGTGAAGGGGTGGAGGGCCTCCCGGGTGGCGCAGTGGTCTAGGGCACTGCATCGCAGTGCTAGCTGCGCCACCAGAGTCTCTGGGTTCACGCCCAGGCTCTGTCGCAGCCGGCCGCAACCGGGAGGTCCGTGGGGCGACGCACAATTGGCATAGCGTCGTCCAGGTTAGGGAGGGTTTGGCCGGTAGGGATATCCTTGTCTCAGTATGTAAATGTAATAAAATGTATGCACTCTACTGTAAGTCGCTCTGGATAAGAGCGTCTGCTAAATGACTAAAATGTAAATGTAAATGTAAGAAACTTTGACTGACCGTGTTGACTGACCTTCATGTCTTAAATTAATGATGGACTGTTGTTTCTCTTTGCTTATTTGAGCTGTTCTTGCCACAATATAGACTTGGTCTTTTACCAAATATGGCTATCTTCTGTACATCACCCCTACCTTGTCACAACACAACTGATTGGCTCAAATGCATTAAGAAGGAAAGATATTCCACAAATCAACCTTTAACACGTCACACCTGTTAATTGAAATGCACATCAGGTGACTACGTCATGAAGCTGACAAAGAATGCGAAGAGTGTGCAGAGCGGTCATCAAGGCAAAACTTTTTAATTTTTATTTAACCTTTAGTTAACTTGGCAAGTCAGTTAAAAACAAATTAGTATTTCACAATGATGGCCTACTCCAGTCAAATCCTCCCCTAACCCTGAGAACGCCTATGGGAAAGGGTGGCTACTTTGAAGAATCTCAAATATAACATATATTTTGATTTGTTTAACACTTTTTTGGTTACTACATGATTCCATATGTGTTATTTCATAGTTTTGATGTCTTCGCTAATATTCTACAATGTAGAAAATAGTAAAAATAAAGAAAAACCCTGGAATGGTGTGTCCAAACTTTTGACTGGTAGTGTATATTATAATTAGATTTTATTTGTTGTTTTGTTTCCTTTTTGGATCCCAGGAAAAGTAGTCATTTATCCGTGCATGCACTGACCAACTGGCAAGTGTCTTCACTGACATTTTCAACCTCTCCATGTCTGAGTCTGTAATACCAACATTTCAAGCAGACCACCATAGTCCCTGTCCCAAGAACACTAAGGTAACCTGCCTAAATGACTACCGACACGTAGCACTCATGTCTGTAGCCATGACATGCTTTGAAAGGCTGGTCATGGCTTACATCAACACCATTATCCCAGAAACCCTAGACCCACTCCAATGTACGTACCGCCCCAACAGATCCAAAGATGATTCATTCTCTGTTGCACTCCACACTGCCCTTTCACACTTGGACAAAAGGAACACCTATGTGAGAATGCTATTAATCGACTACTGATCAGTGTTCAACACCATAGTGCCCTCAAAGCTCATCACTAAGCTAAGGACCCTGAGACTAAACACCTCCCTCTGCAACTGGATCCTGGACTTCCTGACGGGCCGCCCCCAGGTGGTAAGGGTAGGTAACAGCACATCCGCCACGCTGATCCTCAACATGGGGGCCCCTTAGGGGTGCGTGCTCAGTCCCCTCCTGTACTCCCTGTTCAATCATGACTGCATGGCCAGGCACGAATCCAACACCATCATTAAGTTTGCCGAATGACACAACAGTGGTAGGCCTGATCACCGACAACGATGAGACAGCCTATAGGGAGGAGGTCAGAGACCTGGCCGTGTGGTGCCAGGACAACAACCTCTCCCTCAACGTGATCAAGACGAAGGAGATGACTGTGGACTACAGGAAAAGGAGGACCAAGCACGCCCCCATTCTCATCGACGGGGCTGTAGTGGAGCAGGTTGAGAGCTTCAAGTTCCTAGGTGATCCTCAAAAGGTTCCATAGCTGCACCATTGAGAAAATCCTGACTGGTTGCATCACTGCCTGGTATGGAAACTTCTCGGCCTCCAACCGCAGGCACTACAGAGGGTGTGCGTATGGCCCAGTACATCACTGGGGCCAAGCTGCCTGCCATCCAGGACCTTTATACCAGGCGGTGTCAGAGGAAGGCCCTAAAAATTGTAAAAGACTCCAGCCACCCTAGTCATAGACTGTTCTCTCTGCTACCACACGCCAAGCGGTACCAGAACGCCAAGTCTAGGTCCAAGAAGATTCTAAATAGCTTCTACTCCCAAGCCATAAGATTCCTGAACATCTAATCAAATGGCTACCCAGATGCCCCCCCCCCCTTGATGTTCCTGCTATTCTCTGTTTATTATCTATGCATAGTCACTATAACTCTACCTAAATGTAAATATTACCTCAATTACCTCGACTAACCGGTGCCCCCGCACATTGACTCTGCACCGGTACCCTCTGTTTATAGACTCGCTATTGTTATTTTACAGCTGTTTAATTATTTGTTACTTTATTGTATTTTTTTGTGGAATTTTTCTTAAAACTGCATTGTTGTTTAAGAGCTTGTAATTAAGTATTTCACTGTAAGGTAAACACTGTAAACCTGCTGTATTCGGCTCATGTGACAAATAACATTTGATTTGATTTGATCATATAAGATGTGCAATTTTGGTGAAAATAGCTCAATGATGTACACTTCAGGCAAGCTTTGTCTGTGGTGTCGTACAGACTATGTTAACAATACCCCTCCTCTTCTAGGGGGAAAATTCCCTGAAAGCATAAAGCCATGGAAGGAATGCAGGATGACAAAGAACCTTACTGCTACCTCCTATTGTCTCCATGGAAACGTGCCTCAATGGACATTCAGTGGGTATGGATGATCTGGACCACAGGACACAGAACTCCCCCCCACATCAGTCAAGTTAACACACTCCACACATTCTTCTCTCCTACATTTGAACAGTTTCATTACAAAACATTATTTCCATTTTCAGAAATGTTGGTAAATTAGCTTGGTGTGTTTTTTCGCTATCTATTCATGGCACAGGGTTGTTCAATGACAGACATGTATTTGTTTAGAATCTATAATTTCATGGTTTCATTTCAGAGAGACAAATAATCATGTTTTTTGTTTGCAAAATGCTATATATCCACCTCACTCTCAGAGAAATGAATAGTACTGCTTGGCTTTACACAGTCAAATGTAACAAATAACAAAACATTTTATAAAGAAATGTACAAATGATACATTTGTGACATCAATATATATATTTTTTACTAATAATAATTCAATACAGTAATATGAGATCTGTGTGTAAAACATTTTAGTCATTATCCAGAGCGACAACCAAATATCCCAGTAAAATATATAGCATACAAACATTCCATTCCAGCAAAAAAAAATATATATATAGCATTTAGAAAAAAACATATTCATACACATCTAAAATGTATGAATAAAACATCTGAGAACAGTAATATTTGACACACACACGAAGGAGGCCATAAGCAATCATTTCTGGTGTGCAAGCACAAATGTGAAATTATGGTGGATATAGCGTTTTAGAAATCAACTCTTCAGTTGTTGCTGTGTAGGCTACCATGTATACATTTATTTAATCCATTTCAGTGGAAAGGATACTTCATATTTGTGGATTTTTCTTTTCGTATACTGTACATAAACTGCCTATACCAAACATTAGGAACACCTTCCTAATATTGAGGTGCAACCCCCAGTCTAAATTTCGTCGGGGCATGAACTCTACAAGATGTCGAAAGTGTTCCACAGGGATGCTGGCCCACAGGGATGCTGGCCCACAGGGATGCTGGCCCACAGGTATGCCGGACCATGTTGACTCCAATGCTTCCCACAGTTGTGTCAAGTTTGCTGGATGTTCTTTGGATGGTGGACCATTCTTGATACACACGGGAAACTGTTGAGCGGGAAAAACCCAGCAGCGTACCCCATTTAAAGGCACTTCAATCTTTTGTCTTGATCATTCACCCTCTAAATGGCACACATACACAATCCATGTCTCAATTGTCTCAAGGCTTAAACATCCTGCTTTACCTGTCTCCTCCCCGTCATCTACAGTGATTGAAGTGGATTTAACAAGTGACATCAATAAGGGATCACAGCTTTCATGATCTGTGCTGTGCTGAGCTATGCTGAGCCGTATCTGAGCTATGCTGTGCTGGGAGGCAGTGGCTTGTGAGTAGCCTTTCCTGCAGTCAAATGACCTAGTAGCCTCAAGGGGTGGAATGTTATTAATATTTTTCTTAATTTCATCATTAATAAACATTATTTTAAAAACCTGCCGAAAATCTGGTGTTTCCATGTCAAACGGTTTAGTTATATTTCAGACTTCTGTGATGTATAGAAAGTGTAATATTGGGATGCAAACTCAAAATTGAATGCATTTTAAATCTATATCTGACATGGTACAGGTGTCTTCTTTTTCTGAAGCCCATAACCATGTGTGTGATGTGTATACTTTTGTTTCAAAGTAGATTAGTGTAAGACTACCAGGAAACACTCTGTGTGAGTCAATGACAGGCACTGGCCTCAACCTATTGATCAATTTACTTAGTATGTGAAGAGTTCAAAGGTGAGTTCAGTCAACTGAGCTTTCAAGTGTTTGCTTTTCCGTTGACATTTTTGTCATTTATCCAGAGCGACTTGTGCAGTTTGTGCATTCATCTTAAGGTAGGTAGGTGGGACAAACACATAGCACAATCATAGTCAACTTTTTTTGATGCACTTCTATAACATGTGGGCTGATTAGGGTAGAGATCAATAACATGGTTATAACATGGTTAATACATGTTGATAACATGCTTAATACATGGGTTCTTTCGAGCACAAGAGTCAAGTTCAGGTCATCTTTTGCAACTTGTATTTCTCATTTATTGCAACTGGAAGACATTACATCACAAACATTATTGTAGGTTTTAGAAAAACGGAAAGGAAAAAAAACAACATTGATACTTATTTCTGCCACAGTTATTGGACAATATGATATTTACATGAATGAATGAATGGATGAAATAGTTTGAAATCAGTCTTTGGCAATATTATTGCACAACAAGGAAAGAATCAAACATTGATTTGAAAATCAGTCAAACAGCCAGGTGTATTACATTGTCATCTCATAGATAAATAGTTTTACATTTGACATCTCTATCTGATGGCGTTCTGACACTTCTCAAATAGTCACCAACATGGCAGTATTGTAACGTATTGTCAGAGAAAACGAAAATGGCAGGCCTTGTGTGAGTCCAAAATGGCACCTCAATGGCACTTCTGACAAACGTAGTGCGCTAGATATGGAGTAGGTTGTCATTTGGGAGGCGCACCTTATATTGAGCATGATTAAGTTTGGCAGGTTTTTAGTTAAAACATTGGTTTCTAATTCAAGGCAGTGAAGCCTTTTCTTCTAATATTTTCCATGTCATTCAATTAGTCAGTCCTAGTTCCAGGTATCGTTGTATTTGTAAAGTAGAACATTATAAGGCCATGAGTTCACCTTCCTTCCCTGCATGTCACTGGATGTGTCCCAAATTCCACCTGAGCCCTATGGGCCCTGATCAAAAGTAGTCCACTACACTGTGTGTACAAAACATTAAGAACACCTGCTCTCTCCATGATATAGACTGACCAGGTGAATCCAGGTGAAAGCTATGACCCCTTATCGATGTCACTTGTTAAATCCACTTCAATCAGTGTAGATGAAGGGGAGGAGACAGGTTAAAGAAGGATTGTTGAGCCTTGCCTTTGAACGGGGTATGGTAGTAGGTGCCAGGCGCACTGGTTTGTGTCAAGAACTGTAACGCTGCCGGGTTTTTCACCCTCAACAGTTTCCTGTGTGTATCCAGAATGGTCCACCACCCAAAGGTCATCCAGCCAACTCGACACAACTGTGGGAAGCATTGGGGTCAACATGGGCCAGCATCCCTGTGGAACACTTTCAACACTCTGTAGAGTCCAATGTCCCGACGAATTGAGGCTGTTCTGAAGGGGGGGGGGGGGGTGTGTGCAAGTCAATATCAGGGAGGTGTTCCTAATGTTTGGTACACTCAGTGTATATAGGGAATAGGGTGCAATTTGGGGCGCATCCACTGTGTGAGTCACCGGATGAGAAGGTGGTTACTAGAGCAACACGTTGTCGTTGACATGCCAGGGCAAACTCTACAACACACTAGTCACCATAACACAGAGGGCTTGACTTGTAACGCAAGAACACTCCAACACAGTCAGGACAGGAAGTGGAGATGGCAGCGAGGTATACAGGGACAGTAAGTGTGCGTCTGAAATGGCACCCGATTTCCTATATAGTGCACTACTTTGTGACCAGGGCTCTCATCAAAAGAAGTGCACTATATATGGGGAATATAGAGCCATTTCAGACACAACCAGGTAGCTTTTTCTTCTTCATGTAAACATTGATAGAAGCACATTGAATTGTATAGAATGTCATTGTTCTCTATCACAGCTGATAGAATACTATGACAATGGAACTCAGAACATTTGCTTGTCTGTCTCCATGTCTAGCTGTCACAGTCACTCTCTGTCATTCCTCTAAACCACTACCGTAGTCACTCTCTGCCTTTCTTCAAAACCACTACCGTAGTCACTCTCTGCCTTTCTTCTAAACCACTACCGTAGTCACTCTCTGTCATTCCTCTAAACCACTACCGTAGTCACTCTCTGTCATTCCTCTAAACCACTACCGTAGTCACTCTCTGTCATTCCTCTAAACCACTACCGTAGTCACTCTGTCATTCCTCTAAACCACTACCGTAGTCACTCTCTGTCATTCCTCTAAACCACTACCGTAGTCACTCTCTGTCATTCCTCTAAACCACTACCGTAGTCACTCTCTGTCATTCCTCTAAACCACTACCGTAGTCACTCTCTGTCATTCCTCTAAACCACTACCGTAGTCACTCTCTGTCATTCCTCTAAACCACTACCGTAGTCACTCTCTGTCATTCCTCTAAACCACTACCGTAGTCACTCTCTGTCATTCCTCTAAACCACTACCGTAGTCACTCTCTGTCATTCCTCTAAACCACTACTGTAGCCAACTCTGGCTCTATCTGACTCTACTCTGACACTCTCTGGACCTCTCTGACTCTACTCTGACTCTACTCTGACTCTCTCTGGACCTCTCTGACTCTACTCTGACTCTACTCTGACACTCTCTGGACCTCTCTGACTCTACTCTGACTCTCTCTGGACCTCTCTGACTCTACTCTGACTCTACTCTGACTCTCTCTGGACCTCTCTGACTCTACTCTGACTCTACTCTGACACTCTCTGGACCTCTCTGACTCTACTCTGACTCTCTCTGGACCTCTCTGACTCTACTCTGACACTCTCTGGACCTCTCTGACTCTACTCTGACACTCTCTGGACCTCTCTGACTCTACTCTGACTCTACTCTGACACTCTCTGGACCTCTCTGACTCTACTCTGACTCTACTCTGACTCTACTCTGCACATAACCTCAGTCCAAACCCTATTACCTCTGCAGTTTGTACCAGAAACATGTTCATTCTCACTCCAATGTATGTATGTACAGTATGTAAGTACAGTATGTATGTATGTATGTATGTATGTATGTATGTATGTATGTATGTACAGTATGTATGCATGCATGCATGCATGTATGTATGTATGTATGTATGTATGTACAGTATGTATGCATGTATGTATGAACAGTATTGGGTGGCAGGTAGCCTGGTGGTTAGAGCTTTGGGTCAGTAATTGAACGGTTGCTGGATCGAATCCCCAAGCTGACAAGGTAAAAATCTGTTGTTCTAGGTAGGCAGTCATTGTAAATAAGAATTTGTTCTTAACTGACTTGCCTAGTTAAATAAAGGTCAAATGTAAATGTATGCATGTATATACCAACATACCAGAGCATGAACTGACTAAGGCTTTAATGTATTCTCATTATAACTTACACTAATCTTCTACGGCAGGGCTAAATGTACTGAATCACTCAAAACTTAAACAATTGGCAGGGTTTAAACATCGCTCATTATATAATACTTTTCCTTTGTACTGTCATTTTTCCAAAGTAAATAATCCATAAAAACAGGCTCAATTGAGTCATACATTAATATATTGTATCTGACATAACTTTGAACAAAATGTTTGCCTATGCTAATCTGGTGTAGGCTAGGGAGCCAATTAGAACAGTGGAACTTGTTCAGAACATTCTGATGAATTCTAAATTCCATGTTAAACAGTTCCTTCTACTCCGTCAGTTTACACTGAGGTTTCTGCCAGGAGAAAACTAGGACCCAATAGTAACATATTCACAAAATGAGAAAATACTGTGATAAATAAAGAAATATGTGCTGTTCAATATGAAATCATGTCAATCAAAGACATCGGAACACAAAGCCTTGAGAACAGGCACAATGTTAAAGGGTGTATGGTTGTTGGACACACACAAACACTCACACACACACACACACACACACACTATTGATAACGTCTGAAAAACACTAGAACATTGACATATTTATCTTTTAAGAGGCAGAAGACTGAAAACCATACTAGAGGCTTTTCAATCTAGCCTCATACCTAACAGACATGGGTTTAAACACGACAGTATTTGACATAATTTAAAATACTTGGGCTTTGCTTGATAGAGCTTGCCTCAATGGAACAAATAGAAAAGTCCCAAAGTACAAACCCCGCCCATCTGGCACACAAGGTCGTTCAAAGTATTTGAAAGCTTTCAAACAGTATTTAAACCCAGGTCTGTTATACCTAAAGCCCGGAGTAGAAGGGCCTCATAATTGCAGAGTGATTTCCCCATAACATTTCTCCCTGGAGAAGATGTGTCTTTATTAACCTGCTCATCTGAAGAAATACAATATTAATTTACTACAAAAAATTATCTAAATGAAATTAAACAAAATTGAGGGTATAAGAATTGTCTGCAAAAACTTTGTTTTCTCTTGTAGGATCTAAGTTTATATGAAAATAAGTCATGCTTCATGCTAAATACATTGTTTATATTACATGATCTTTGAATAAAAAATGATTTACTTTTGTATCTTATTTACAAGCACCCATGCAATATAACTGAGAAAGTCTTGCAGGTCAAATTGCTTCAATTAAGAAAGGAAAAATAAAATATTTTCTAACCTTTTTACAGTTGTCCAGACTGGACAAATTGCTTATACTTTTATGAGAGTAGGTAGAGGAAGAATGGGAAACATTTCAAACAGAGATAAAACGACAACAAATCCACAATTTATGTAAATGGTTTTGTGAGTCTGTTAAATGATAGGCAGGTGTCGTAACATGGGGTATATTTAAACTGACATTCACTTTTTAATAGAAGAGAAACACTGGAAGAGTTTGAGGGACATAGTCTAAGTGAAACATGTGTCTGAAATGGCACCCTATTCCCTATATAGTGCACTACTTTTGGCTAGAGCCCATGACGCTCTGGACAAAGTAGTGCACTATAAAGGGAATAGGGTGCCATTTCAGATGCAGATGAGCAACAAGCACAAGATGGAGGAGATATATTACCTCTGACCTGGCACTAAGTCATCACCATGACAACAAAAACATTGTAACAGTAAAATTCGAATTATCCTTAAATATTCAAAAGTGCTCTTAAAGGAATCGTGCCCCGTTCTCCATGATGTCTTTACTATTGGTAATAGAAATTGCTGTAATTAATGTCAATTAAGTGCATGCATGATTTTCTAAGAACAGATTTTTACAATTGTTTAGACATTTACGGTATTCTCCTGTCTCTTCTCTGAAGATCTTCTGATGTAATAATAGCCATTGAGCAGATGCTTTTATCCAAAGCGACTTACAGTCGTGTGTGAATACAATTTTTGCGGGTGGCCGCGGGAATTGCATCCACAACCCTGGTGGTGCAAGGGCCATGCTCTACCAACTGAGCCATACATGACCATATATGACGTTGCTATGCCTTTATATTTGTCTTTGTAAGCAGATTGGCTACATCAGGCAACCTGGTCACTTGTCTTTGGCACAGTCTTACATTTTGTGCTCATGGGCGTAGGATGTGTCAGCAGCAAGTTTTAACAGTTTTAAAACTGTAAGTATTATTGGCTCAACTTCCTTGCTTACATTACTGGACATTTGCTACAGATTCACAGACGTAACCTCTGACACTTACAGACTACACAAAACGGTCAGCTATTCTCTTCAAACATTACATTTTCTACTATGTTTTTCCCTAATTAGTGACAAAACATATTTTTCTATGGCTTGCATCCCCTTTACACAACATAAAAACATCAACAGAGACACATGAGAATCAATTACCCATCAGAGTTAGCGTTGAAACATATAGGAAACATATAGGAAACGTATAGGAAAACAGAGATTTTTGATATTGCCACAAATAAGTAGGATTCTCCTAATGCCCCTGGAGGAGAGAAAGAGAGCTAGATAAATCTAGAGAGAGATAGATAGATGAAGTAATGTCTATTGAGACTAATGCTTGAATAGAGTTCTATGTCTTGGCCTGTTGGTGGTTGATAGGTCAGTGTGTAGACCTGGCGTGTAGTCCTACTGAAGACCTCTGTGCTCAGGCCTGGCCATATACCCTTTTCACACTATGGAAGCCAAAGTTGAGCTGAGCCAAGCCGAGATGTACTGGGGCTTCCTGGCCTGGTTACCCTCATCCACCATAGTTGCTGCTGGAACCATGCTGGAAAGGACAATCTGAAAATAAATGTTCAGAGCCAGCACAGTATAGGCTTTAGTTTGGATCTATAGTGGGTATCAGGCATCTGAGACACAACACACCACCAATGGTTAGAAGCAGCTGGTGTCCTTCCTATCTACTCTGACCAGAATATCTGCCGTCCTTTTCTGTTCATTTCACAACGTTTCTACGTTGAATCTCCACCATTTGTCAACACCCAGCAGGTGATTGCTAACACACCTTGCAACACACCACGCCAACCCGCTGCTTTTAGCCGTTGGTCTTTGTGGCGTGTCTCAGCTATTACTTTCTAGGCCATGGCGATATGTGTGTAGGCCAGGTGTAATGGCCAGGTGTGTAGGCCAGGTGTGCTGGCCAGGTGTGTAGGCCAGGTATACAGGCCTGATGTGTAGGCCTCTCTATGGCCTGGCATTAGTTAGTTTCTGAGGGCCTCTTTCTGCTCCTTCTCTTTCTGAGCAGCCTTGGCTCGATTTGTGATGTTGTTGAGGCAAGCCCTGACGCCTGCCAGGTGGAGCAACGACCCAGCCGCCTCCTTCATCTCCTCATCATCGCTCTCCAACGGCGGCTTCTCCGCCGATGCTGCTGAACGGCGCTTCTTCAGCGGCAGCGTGTCACCCAGGGCACGCAGGCGGTTTTTGGTCCAGGGCAGTCCCCGTCGCCGGGCATGCTGGGATAGGAAGGAGACGGAGGCAGAGTCCAGTGGGACTTCTTTAGGTTCGGATTTGACCCCTCGGTGGACTCCCACCTCCACTGCAATGATGTCATCGTCTTCGTCGGACACGGAGGGCCCCTGGGAAGAGCAGGGCATGCTGGGGGATTTGGCATTGCTGTAGTTGTGGTCCTCCTGGAGGTCGTCGCTGGGTGGGTGGGAGGGGTAGTCACAGGGGGTCAGGTAGTCCCCCAGAACTGACCTGGAGAAAGACACACAGGAGAGATAGGAAGGCTATAGTTACTCTTAATGTAAACAGACTACATTCTTGGTTAGAGTGTCTGCACTCAGATCGGAAGGTTGGGAGTTCAATCTCAGGCCGAGTCATACCGAAGACTACACAAATTGGACCCGATGCGTCGTCTCTGCTTGGCACTCAGAAACATTAAAGAAATACTGTAGATTGGGGGTAAGGCCCTGCGATAAACTAGCGTCTGGTCCAGGGGGTATACATCTATACTATCTAAATTTGATCACTCTGTTGTTGCAGATAATTTTCCTTCGCAGAGGAAAATCCTAACTTGTTCTGTATTCAGGGTTAAAAAGACTTCTAAAGTTTGTATTTTCCACTTAAAAATGTTAGACTTATTTTGCCCTAACAAAAAAGGGGAGGAGCAGGAGTAGATGTGACAGGTTCGGTTGAGGTCAGGGCTCTGTGCAGGCCAGTCAAGTTCTTCCACCCCGATCTCAACAAACCATTTCTTTAGGGACCTCTCTTTGTGCATGGGGGCATTGGCATGCTGAAACAGGAAAGGTCCTTCCCCAAGGTGTTGCCACAAAGTTGAAAGCACAGAATCGTCTAAAATGTCATTGTATGCTGTAGTGTTAAGATTTCCCAAAACTGGAACTAAGGGGCCTAGCCCGAAATATGAAAAACAGCCCCAGACCATTATTCCTCCTCCACCAAACTTTACAGTTGGCAATATGCATTGGGGCAGGTAGCGTTCTCTTGGCATCGACTGAACCCAGATTTGTCTGTCAGACTGCGAGATGGTGAAGCATGAATCATCACTCCAGACAACGCGTTTCCACTGCTCCAAAGTCCAATGGCGGCGAGCTTTACGCCACTCCAGCCGACGCTTGGCATTGGACATGGTGATGTTAGGCTTGTGTGTGGCTGCTTGACCATGGAAACCCATTTCATGAACCTCCCGACGAACAGTTATTGTGCTGACGTGGCTTCCAGAGGCACTTTGGAACTCGGTAGTGAGTTTTACATTCAAGGACAGACACATTTTACACGCTTCAGCACTCGGTGGTCCCGTTCTGTGAGCTTCTGTGGCCTACCACTTTGCGGCTGAGCCGTTGTTGCTCCTAGATGTTTCCATTTCACAATAACAGCACTTACAGTTGACCGGGGCAGCTCTCGCAGGGCAGAAATTTGACAGACTGACTTGTTGGAAAGGTGGAATCCTATGACTGTGCCACGTTGAAAGTCACTGAGCTCTTCAGTAAGGCCATTGTACTGCCAATGTTAGTCTATTGAGATGGCATGTCTGTATGCTCAATTGTATACGCCTGTCAGCATCATGTGTGGCTGAAATAGCCGGACCCACTAATTTGAAGGGGTGTCCACATACTTTCGTATCTATAGTGTATTTCTGTATAGTTACTGTGTCATTACAATAGTACAGTTGATATACCATAAAAGCGGATCAGAGCATCGCGCAATAAATAAATCAAAGTACTCCCTCTGTCCGTCCACACCACAGCACACCCCTCGCTCGGACTGGACCTCCTTTTCCTTTAGCAGGACAGTCTGGCAGCATTAATATCTCATAGGAAGGACATACCATCCTCTAAATGATGAAATATTCCATGCATACCTTATATGAGCTGCTGCCCTGCCAGTGGGGATGTTTAATTCATGACATTGTGTGCATGTGTGTGTGTGCATCCATGTGTGTATGTGTGTGCCTCCGTGTGTATGAGCATGCCTCTGTGTGTGTGTGTGTCCTTTCATGCTCTCATGCTCCCATGATGGATAAGCATGTCCAGGCCTGTTCCTAAAACTTCTCTGAATCACCAGGCTCTTCACAGGAATAAACCAGTGTGATGGCTGTAGAAACACACCTGGTTGTGTGACTTAAAAATAGCACCATATTCCCTATATAGTGCACTACTTTTGTCCAGGGCCCATAGGGAAAAGTGTGCCATTTTGGATGCAGTGTAAGACTGAACTCAACATGTAGTACTGTACTAAACAGAATAAATTACCAAATACCTTTGTGTGGTGGTTTCAGTTGGAGTATAAAAATATTAAACAAATTAATGTGTGATTATGTGAATGGTAAACGGTTGTTAAATACTTTTGGGAAGGTGGGGGGGGGGGGGGGGGGGGGTGAGTGTGTGTGTACTTCAGGTGCAGCCATACGTCATAACCCAACATTTGATCGACAGGCTCACTGACCTTATCGCAGTGGGCCTTCTGCCCACGGGGCTAATGGGTAGGGGTCGGATGACAGGAAACAGACAATGGCTCCTGACGCAGGCCCCATTTTGGATCACGCCTTGAGAAACTACAGAGAGAGGAGGAGACACAAGGATTTACATAGAGATACACACCAACAAATACACACCAACAGACACTAGTGTGCACAAGAAAACACACACACACAAAAAAGGATGCAAACATTTGAAAGGTCCCTGTATGCATGGAACTCAAGGGTACAGAAACACCTCCTTCTCCGAACACACACACACACACACACACACACACACACACACACACACACACACAATCACACACACACACACACACACACACATGCATACATCTATACACAGAACACACACGTAAAACAAAAAGTTGTTTAATTGTTAAGTTCCACATAGCACATAGCAAAATTGTCGTAAACACATAGCATCATTGTCGTATATGGCTAAGGTGTTGGATTGACTGGTCTCGGCTAATCCCTGAATTCACTGTAGGGAAATAATGAGTAAGAAGCCAGAATCATAAGGTAGCCTATACACCTCAAAAAAACCTGGGATCAGTTCACTGACTATTCATTGGTTCTGTGAATAGTCCAGCAGAGCGGTATTGATGGGAGAGAAGAGGCTAAATTAAGCGAGCAACTGTCCTAAATTAGTTAACCCCGCTAGAGAATCATTAAATGAACAACGTCTGCTGGACGGCTCAATCCATCCCATCAAATGGGAAAGGGGAAAGGGGAAAGAGGGATACCTAGTCAGTTGTAAACTGAATGCTTTCAACTGAAATATGTCTTCCGCATTTCACCCAACCCCTCTGAATCAGAGGTACAGGGGAATGCCTTAATCGATATCTACGTCTTTGGCGCCCGTGGAACAGTGGGTTAACTTCCTTGCTCAGAGGCCCAACGCTCTAACCACTAGGCTAAAAGCCGCCCAATGGCTGGGGTTAACAGGCTCACAGGTCTCAGCATTGTGTTGATGTTAACGCACACAGTCTGTTGATATTTGGATGTAGCTATACCTTGACGTGTGTGTGTGTTGGGGGGGATTGTGCGTGTGGGGAGGGGATGGGGGGGTTGTGTGTGTGGGGGGTTGTGTTTGTGGGATGGGGGTTGTGTGTGTGGGATGGGGGGGTTATGTGTGTGGGGAGGGGATGGGGGGGTTGTGTGTGTGGGGGGTTGTGTTTGTGGGATGGGGGGTTGTGTGTGTGGGGGGGTTGTGTGTGGGGGGGTTGTGTGTGTGGGATGGGGGGGTTGTGTGTGTGGGATGGGGGGGGGGGTGTGTGTGTGGGATTTTATAAAAAAATATATATTTCACCTTTATTTAACCAGGTAGGCCAGTTGAGAACAAGTTCTCATTTACAACTGCGACCTGGCCAAGATAAAGCAATGACACAAACAACAACACAGAGTTACACATGGGATAAACAAAAGTACAGTCAATAACACAAGAGTAAAATCTATATACAGTATGTGCAAATGGAGTAAGGAGGTAAGGCAAAAAATAGGCCAATTGTAGCGAAGTAATTACAATTTAGCAAATTTACACTGGAGTGATAGATGTGCAGGTGATGATGTGCAAGTAGAAATACTGGTGTACAAAAGAGCAAAAAAAGTTAATAAAAATGAGGATGAGGTAGGTAGTTGGTAGTTGGATGGGCTATTTACAGATGAGCTGCAGCAATCGGTAAGCTGCTCAGATAGCTGATGTTTAAAGTTTGTGAAGGAGATATAAGTCTCCAACTTCAGCGATTTTTGCAATTCGTTCCAGTCATTGGCAGCAGAGAACTGGGAGGATAAGCGGCCAAAGTAGGTGTTGGCTCTGGGGATGACCAGTGAGATATACCTGCTGGAGCACGGGCTACGGGTGGGTGTTATTATGGTGACCAGTGAGCTGAGATAAGGTGGAACTTTATCTAGCAAAGACTTATAGATGGCCTGGAGCCAGTGGGTCTGGCGACGAATATGTAGCGAGGGCCAGCCAATGAGAGCATACAGGTCGCAGTGGTGGGTGGTATATGGGGCTTTGGTGACAAAACGGATGGCACTGTGATAGACTGCATCCAGTTTGCTGATTAGAGTGTTGGAGGCTATTTTGTAAATGACATCGCCAAAGTCGAGGATCGGTAGGATAGACAGTCTTACGAGGGTATGTTCGGCAGTATGAGTGAAGAAGGCTTTGTTGCAAAATAGGAAGACAATTCTAGATTTAATTTCGGATTGGAGATACTTAATATGAGTCTGGAAGGAGAGTTTACAGTCTAACCAGACACCTAGGTATTTGTAGTTGTCCACATATTCTAAGTCATCATTGATATATACAGAGAAAAGAATCGGCCCGAGAATTGAACCCTGTGGTACCCCCATAGAGACTGCCAGAGGTCCAGACAACAGGCCCTCCGATTTGACACACACAACTCTATCTGAGAAGTAGTTGGTGAACCAGGCAAGGCAGTCATTTGAGAAACCAAGGCTGTTGAGCCTGCCGATAAGAATACGGTGATTGACAGAGTCAAAAGCCTTGGCCAGATCGATGAAGACGGCTGCACAGTACTGTCTTTTATCGATGGCGGTTATGATATAATTTTGTACCTTGAGCGTGGCTGAGGTGCACTGTGATCAGCTCGGAAACCGGATTGCACAGCGGAGAAGGTACGATGGAATTCGAAATGGTCAGTGGTCTGTTTGTTAACTTGGCTTTCAAAGACTTTAGAAAGGCAGGGCAGGATGAATATAGGTCTGTAACAGTTTGGGTCTAGAGCGTCATCCCCCTTTGAAGAGGGGGATGACCGCGACAGCTTTCCAATCTTTAGGAATCTCGGACGATATGAAAGAGAGGTTGAACAGACTAGCAATAGGGGTTGTGTGTGGAGGGGGGGGGGGATTGTGTGTGTGGGGAGGGGGGGGATTGTGTGTGTGGGAGGGGGGATTGTGTGTGGGGGGGGGGATTGTGTGTGTGGTGGGGGGGATTGTGTGTGTGGTGGGGGGGATTGTGTGTGGGGGGGAGGATTGTGTGTGTGGAGGGGGGGATTGTGTGTGGAGGGGGGGGATTGTGTGTGTGGAGGGGGGATTGTGTGTGTGGAGGGGGGGATTGTGTGTGGAGGGGGGGGGGGGGTTGTGTGTGTGGAGGGGGGGATTGTGTGTGTGGGGAGGGGGGGATTGTGTGTGGGGAGGGGGGGATTGTGTGTGGGGAGGGGGGGATTGTGTGTGGGGAGGGGGGGATTGTGTGTGGGGAGGGGGGGATTGTGTGTGGGGAGGGGGGGATTGTGTGTGTGTGGGGAGGGGAATTGTGTGCGTGTGTGGAGGGGGGGATTGTGTGTGTATGGGGAGGGGAATTGTGTGCGTGTGTGGAGGGGGATTGTGCGTGTGTGGAGAGGGGGATTGTGCGTGTGTGTGTTTCTATGTATGGCTAGGACAATGTTCTGTTATGCTCTGTCTCAGGCAGATCGCTCAAGAGTGACTTTTGGACATCTATGTACTTTGGGAAATGCATTCAAAACCGGCCACTAGGGGCAACAGTGAGCACTATTACCATCAAGTAGGCTTCAGTTTTGTAAAGGTGTTGTGGATGGGAGTGGTGGATTGCTGAATCCCATGACACTGGATCAGAAGGTTACATGTTCAATCCCAATGGTGGATACTTAAAAAAAAATGTTTTAACCCTATCCAAAACCTTAACCCTTACACTAAACATCCAGAATGAGTGCATAAACTTCATGTTTTAACCCTATCCAAAACCTTAACCCTTACCCTAAACATCCAGAATGAGTGCATAAACTTCATGTTTTAACCCTATCCAAAACCTTAACCCTTACCCTAAACATCCAGAATGAGTGCATAAACTTCATGTTTTAACCCTATCTAAACCCTTACCCTTCTAAATTTGACGTTTGGAGAACCAAAACTGTGCTGAGCAGGAGCCAACCCAGGGTGTCAAAAACACTTTGAATTTCGACATTTGGAGAAACATCAAATTCTACAGTGAGACTGCAAGAGCTTGTTGTCTGCATAACTTACTTAGAGAAAGAGAAAGTTTTACAGAAAGAAATAGATTAAGAGACAGAGATATTTAGAAAGAGAGGATAGAGAGACAGAGATATTTAGAAAGAGAGGATAGAGAGACAGAGATATTTAGAAAGAGAGGATAGAGAGACAGAGATATTTAGAAAGAGAGGATAGAGAGACAGAGATATTTAGAAAGAGAGGATAGAGAGACAGATATATTTAGAAAGAAGATAGAGAGACAGAGATATTTAGAAAGAGAGGATAGAGAGCCAGAGATATTTAGAAAGAGAGGATAGAGAGCCAGAGATATTTAGAAAGAGAGGATAGAGAGCCAGAGATATTTAGAAAGAGAGGATAGAGAGACAGAGATATTTAGAAAGAGAGGATAGAGAGACAGAGATATTTAGAAAGAGAGGATAGAGAGACAGAGATATTTAGAAAGAGAGGATAGAGAGACAGAGATATTTAGAAAGAGAGGATAGAGAGACAGAGATATTTAGAAAGAGAGGATCATCCAGTTATTTGAGGCTGGCTGCTGAGCTCAGTTCATCTCATCACCAGACGCTCCAGTTATTTGAGGCTGGCTGCTGAGCTCAGTTCATCTCATCACCAGACGCTCCAGTTATTCGAGGCTGGCTGCTGAGCTCAGTTCATCTCATCCCAGACGCTCCAGTTATCCGAGGCTGAGCTACTTGAGCTCAGTTCATCTCATCACAGACGCTCCAGTTATTCGAGGCTGGCCGCTGAGCTCAGTTCATCTTCACACAGACGTTCCAGTTACTTGAGGCTGGCTGCTCAGCTCAGCTCATCACATACGCTCCAGTTATGCTCCAGCTCATCACAGATGCTCCCCCCATATATTTTCTTGTAAATCTGTACATATACACAGTGCTCGGAGAGTATTCAGACCGCTTTACTTTTTCCAAATGTTTTATGTTACAGCCTTGTTCTAAAATTGATTAAATAGTTTCCCCCCCTCATCAAATTACACACAATACCACGTAATGACAAAGCAATAACAGGTTTTTAGAAATTTTTGCAAATGTATAAAAAATATAATATGGAAATAGCACATTTACATAAGTATTCAGACCCTTTACTCAGTACTTTGTTTAAGAACCTTTGGCAGCGATTACAGCCTCAAGTTTTCTTGGGTATGAAGCTACAAGCTTGGCACACCTGTATTTGGGGAGTTTCTCCCATTCTTTTTTAAATAATCAATTTTAGAATAAACCTGTAAAGTTTTGTACGTCAAGGTGTCTGAAAACCATCCCGGACCTCTATACCAGGTGGTGTCAGAGGAAGGCCCTAAAAATTGTCAAAGACTCCAGTCACCAATAGTTATTGACTGTTCTCTCTGCTACCGCACAGTATGCCTCTTTCCCACAGTCGCCCTATCACCATCGCCTTTCCCACAGCTCACGTTATCCCTGTCCCACATCTCACTATTCTCCGTTCCCACAGTCTCTAATTCCCGGTCCCACAGCTCACTATTCCGGTCCCACAGCTCAAGATCCCGGTCCCACAGCTCACTATCCCGGTCCCACAGCTCACTATCCCGGTCCCACAGCTCACTCTCCCAGTTCCACAGCTCACAGCCTTGGCCTATTGGAAGTGTCTATGCTGTAATAATGTAATGTCTCTGCATCTCCTCCATTCTAGCCTTGCTCTCCAAGCTTATACAGTGTAGGCGACGAGTGACTGTAAGTTGAGTAACAACCCATTGTAAACCATAAGTGTAAATTAAAAGAAAGTTGCACATTCCATAAGACATAAACATTATGACACCTTCTTCTTCCCTAGTCCTTTTCAGCTGCAGCATACTGTATATAGGAGTTAGAGTTCTGTGTTTTATATAGGGGTTCTGTGTTTGGTGAGTTCTGTGTTTTATATAGGGGTTCTGTGTTTGGGAGTTCTGTGTTTTATATAGGGGTTCTGTGTTTGGGGAGTTCTGTGTTTTATATATTGGTTCTGTGTTTGGTGAGTTCCTGTGTTTTATATAGGGGTTCTGTGTTTGGGAGTTTCTGGTTTTAATATAGGCGTTCTGTGTTTGGTGAGGTCTGTGTTTTATATATGGGTTCTGTTTTGGTGAGTTCTGTGTTTTTATATAGGGGTTCTGTGTTTGGGAGTTCTGTGTTTTATATAGGGGTTCTGTGTTTGGTGAGTTCTGTGTTTTATATAGGGGTTCTGTGTTTGGGAGTTCTGTGTTTTATATAGGGGTTCTGTGTTTGGGAGTTCTGTGTTTTATATAGGAGTTCTGCGTTCTGTGAGTTCTGTGTTTTATATAAGAATTCTGTGTTCTGTGAGTTCTCTGTTTTATATAGGAGTTCTGTGTTCTGTGAGTTATCTGTTTTATATAGGAGTTTTGCGTTCTGTGAGTTCTGTGTTTATATAGATTCTGTGTTTCTGTGAGTTCTCTGTTTTATATAGGAGTTCTGTGTTCTGTGAGTTCTGTGTTTTCCTGGTAGCAGAAGTGTTTTGACTGAGAGAGAGGCCACTTTGAAATGGTTGCTTTCCCAAGGTCCGCTGGGAATGAACTTTAACCCTGAAATCTGGACACTGCGTCTGATCCCTTTTGGCTGCAGGCTCACACAAGCACACACACAGACACAGACAGACAGACAGACAGACAGACAGACAGACAGACAGACAGACAGACAGACAGACAGACAGACAGACAGACAGACAGACAGACAGACAGACAGACGACAGACAGACGGCAACAGACAGACAGGCAGACAGGCACAACAAAACACACACACACACACACACCACACAACAACAGACAGACAGACAGCAACAGACGGACAGACAGACAGACAGACAGACAGCAGACAGACAGACAGACGACGACAGACAGACAGACAGACAGACAGACAGGACAGACAGACAGACAGACAGACAGACAAGACAGACAGACAGACAGACAGACAGACCGACAGACAGACAGACAGACAGACAGACAGACAGACAGACAGACAGAAACACAAGCAGGCAAAGGACTCACTCGCACACGCACACGCACACGCACACGCACACACACACTCACACACAGCAGAGCCATGTGGAACAAATTTAAGAGTCTGAACATAAAGCACATGAAGGAACCCTCCTAGTCATCTCTCTCTGGCTGTAGTGACCTGAAAAGCAGAGTCACACACACACACACACCACACACACACCACACACACCTCACCACCTCCCCCCCTCTCTCTTTTCAGTTTTCTTGTTGCCCTTTCTCTGTCTTTTTCTTTGTCCAGATCCTTGTCGTGCTGTGGTGGGTTGTTTTCTCTCTCTTCTTGGGGCGTGTGGCGATATTGTGTTATTTTTTTTCTCCCTCTCTCAGTTTACAGCATGCTTCTCAGGATTTATACATGCGGTGACCAACCAGCTCTCACAGTTTCACGTCAGAATTAGACGTTAATCCATTTCTCTCAAACGTCAAATTTCGAAGTAGTTCCACACATCACAGTTTGAAGTGTTTAACCCCCGAAGGTCAATGTTAGCATAATCTAATTAGCATAATACGAAAAAAAAACATTTTAAAAAGTCATAAAGTATACTCTAAAATGGAGTAACTACTTTGTTTCCCTCATCAATCTACACACAATACCCCAGAATGACAGGTTTTTTTGGGCAAATGTACAACAAATAAAAAACTGAAATATCATATTTACTTAAGTATTCAGACCCTTTACTCAGTACTTTGTTGAAGCAGCTTTGGCAGCAATTATAGCCTCAAGTCTTCTGTATTTGGGGAGTTTCTCCCATTCTTCTATGCAGATCCTCTCAAACTCTGTCAGGTTGGATGGGGAGCATCGCTGCAAAGCTATATTCGATCGGGTACTAGTCTGGGCTCTGGCTGGGCCACTCATGCACATTCAGAGACTTGTCCCAAGCCCCTCCTGCGTTGTCTTGGCTGTGTGCTTAGGGTTGTTGTCCTGTTGGAAGGTGAACCTTCACCCCAGTCTGAGGTCCTGAGCGCTCTGGAGCAGGTTTTCATCAAGGATCTCTCTGTACTTTGCTCCGTTCATCTTTCCCTCGATTGTGACTTGTCTCCCAGACCCTGCCATTAAAAAAGATCCCTACAGCATGATCCTGCCACCACCATGCTTCACCGTAGGGATGGTGCCATGTTTCCTCCAGACAGGACACATGGCATTCAGGCCAAAGAGTTCAATCTTGGTTTCATCAGACCAAAGAATCTTGTTTCTCATGGTCTGAGAGTCCTTTAGGTGCCTTTTGGCAAACTCCAAGCGGGCTGTCATGTGCCTTTTACTGAGGAGTGGCTTCCGTCTGGCCACTCCACCTGATTGGTGGAGTGCTGCAGAAATGGTTGTCTCATCTCCACAGAGGAATTCTAGTGCTCTGTCAGAGTGACCATCAGGGTCTTGGTCACCTCCCTGACCAAGGCCTTTCTCCCCTGATTACTCAGTTTGGCCGGGCGGCCAGCTCTAGGAAGAGTCTTGGTGGTTCCAAACTTCTTCCATTTAAGAATGATAGAGGCCACTGTGTTCTTTGGGACCTTCAATGCTGCAGAATTTTTTTGGTACCTTACCCAGATCTGTGTCTTGACACAATCCTATTTCCGAGCTCTACGGACAACTCCTTCGACCTAATGGCTTGGTTTTTGCTTTGACATGCACTGTCAACTGGGTTCCCAAGGGCTCCAGAGTGGCACAGTGGTCTAAGGCACTGCATCTCAGAGCAAAGAGGCGCCACTACAGTCCTTGGTTTGAATCCAGGCTGTTTCACATCCGGCTGTGATTGGGAGTCCCATAGGGCGGCACACAATTTGCACAGCGTCGTCCGGGTTTGGCTGGGGTAGGCGTTCATTGTAAGTAAGAATTTTCCTAGTTAAATAAAGATTATTTTTTAAACTGTGGGACCTTATAAAGACAGGTGTGTGTGCCTTTCTAAAGCATGTCCAATCAATTGAATTCACCACAGGTGGACTCCAATCAAGTCTTTATTTAACTAGGCAAGTCAGTTAAGAACAAATTCTTAATTTCAATGACGGCCTAGGAACAGTGGGTTAACTGCCTGTTCAGGGGCAGAACGACAGATTTTTACCTTGTCAGCTCGGGGATTCAATCTTGCAACCTTTCAGTTACTAGTCCAACGCTCTAACCACTAGGATACCTGCCTTATTGTGTGTAGATTGATGAGCAAAATAAATAATGTAATCCATTTTGGAATGAGGCTGTAACGTAACAAAATGTGAAAAATTTTAAGGGGTCAGAATAATTTCAGAATGTTTAGTTTGGACTGTTTAGTGCCAGAAATAGGGGGTTAAAAACCTGTTTTTAAAAAGTGTGTATATATATATATTTATATATATTTGATCATATCTGTCGTGAATCTGTTATTCAATGAGTTTGTGTGGGCTAATAGTCCTGTCCTGCTAAGCATTCAAAATGTAATGAGTACTTTTGGGTGTAAGGGAAAATGTATGGAGTAAAAAGTATATTATTTTCTTTCGGGAATGTAGTGAAGTAAAAGTTGTGAAAAAGATACCCAAAAAACAACTTAAGTAGTGATTTAAAATGTTTTTACAGAAATACTTTAGGCCAGGCAAAGCAGCGCCAGAGTTAGGGTTAGGCCAGGCAGAGCAGCGCCAGGGTTAGGCCAGGCCAGGGTTAGGGTTAGGCCAGGCCAGGGCAGGGTAGGGCATACTGTGTCTATCTAGTGTAAACAGGATCTGTCTGGCAGCCTCCCAAATAGCACCCTATTCCCTATATTCTCCCAAATAGCACCCTATTCCCTATATTTGTCACGCCCTGACCTTAGAGATCCTTTTTATGTCTCTATTTTGGTTTGGTCAGGGTGTCAGTTGGGGTGGGTATTCTATGTTCTATTATTTGTATTTCTATGTTTTGGCCGGTTAGGGTTCTCAATCAGGGACAGCTGTCTATCGTTGTCGCTGATTGAGAACCATACTTAGGTAGCACTTTTTCCCACCTGTCTTTGTGGGAAGTGGACTTCGTTTATGGCACATAGCCTTTAGCTTCACGGTTTGTTTTGTAGTGTTTATTGTTTTGTCAGCGTATTCACTTAAATAAAGAAATATGTACGCTCACAACGCTGCACCTTGGTCTACTTCTTTTGACGGCCGTGACAGAACTTCCCACCACCAACGGACCAAGCAGCGTGGTAAGGAGGAGCAGCGTGTTCAGGATTCATGGACTTGTGAGGAAATCCTGGACGGTAAGGGACCCTGGAGGCAGGCTGGGGAGTATCGCCGTCCACGGGAGGAACTAGAGGCAGCGAAAGCAGAGCGGAAGCGTTACGAGGGAACACAGCTAGCAAGGAAGCCCGAGAGGCAGCCCCCAACAATTTTTTTGGGGTGGGGGCACACGGGGAGTTTGGCTGAGTCAGGTTGGAGACCTGAGCCAACTCCCCGTGCTTACCGTGGCGAGCGTCGTACTGGTCAGGCACCGTGTTACGCGGTGGCGCGCACGGTGTCTCCAGTACGCATTCTTAGCCCGGGCTCTGCGCACTGTGCCTCCGGCACGTCTGCACAGCCCAGTGCGTCCTGTACCAGCGCCCCGCATTTGCAGGGTGAAGATAACCACCCAGCCAGGACAGGTTGTGCAGGCTCCAAGCTCAAGACCTCCAGTGCGCCTCCACGGTCCAGTGTATCCGGTGCCTCTGCCAAGGACAGGGCCTCCGGTATGTCTCTCCAGCCTGATGAGTCCTGTGCCTGCACCCAGAACTAATCCTCCTGTATGTCTCCCCAGACTGGTGAGCCCTGTGGCAGATCCACGTACCAGACTGCCCATACGTCTCCTCACTCCAGTGATGATCCATGGCAAGAAGCCTCCAGTGATGATCCATGCAGAAGCCTCAGTGATGATCCATGGCAAGAAGCCTCCAGTGATGATCCATGGCACGAAGCCTCCAGTGATGATCCATGGCAAGAAGCCTCCAGTGATGATCCATGGCAAGAAGCCTCCAGTGAGGAGTCATGGCACGAAGCCTCCAACGAAGGTCTCCAGTCCGGAGCCTCCAGCGACGGTCCCCAGTCCGGAGCCTCCAGCGACGTTCTCCAGTCCGAAGCCCCCAGCGACGGTCTCCAGTCCGGAGCCCCCAGCGACGGTGCCCAGTCCGGGGCCCGCAACGAGGGTGCCCAGTCCAGGGCCAGCAACGTGGGTAGCACCCTATTCCCTATATTCTCCTAAATAGCACCCTGTTCCTTATATTCTCCCAATGGTAGTAGAGGGGAAAGGGTGCCATTTGAGACGCTGGCTCAACACAGTTATTTCCTGCCTCTCCTCCGCTGTAGAGTGAGCTACCACTGTGTGGCATGTGGAATGGGAGCGGTCGCCACGGCAACGGAAAGCCTTGTCCACCACCGGAGCGAGAGAGAGAGAGCAGAAAAGGGGGGAATGTTAACCCAGAGAGACCTAGCACAGATAGACATATGTACATACTGGCACGCAGACATGCATACACAAAGAGCGAGTGATCGAGATTACAATGGAGACAGTGTGCAGGCAGGGATGTAGGCAGGCAGGCAAGCAGGTAGGCAGGTGGGCAAGCAGGGATGCAGGGATGCAGGCAGTTAGGCAGGAAGTTAGGCTGGCTGGCAGGCAGGCAGGCAGGCATGCTGGACTTACTGATAAGGTTAACAGGAGCAGCATTAGCAACATTATAGTCAGTCCCAGATTACAAGTGAGCGAGATTACAATGGAGACAGTGTGCAGGCAGGCAAGGATGCAGGCAGGCAGGTACGCAGGCAGGCAGGGATTCAGTTAGGCAAGTTGGCAGGCAGTTAGGAAGGCACGCAAGGACTTACTGATAAGGAGCCGCATTACCAGTATTATAGTTAGCCCCACAACCAGAGTCAATAGGATTAACATGGAAAGTCTTCAGTTCTACCTCAGGAGCTAATAGAATTAGACGACACACATACAGCTAGAAACACAGTCATATACAGTACCTTGTGGAAAGAGAAAAACTGATTACATCTTAGTGCTGTGCTGTGATGAGATAGTGGCAGACCACATTTGTGATGTAACATGCTGTCTACAACATGCTGTCGTAGGCAAAATCAAAAGCAAATGGTGGACATCAGCGCGTACTGTTATATACCCACAATAATATGATGATTGTGAATAGCCAGATTAATATAATAGTTACATTTAAATGTTTACATGCGTTTCAAGAACTACAATTTTCCTACTGATCCTGTTTACATGGACACATCTATCAGGCCACCTGATGAGACTTTGATGAATGCTGAAAATCGGCAATCGAAATAAACATTCTACCACAGCAACGATGATATTTGTGCGAAGACTAAAACTATTTCTAAGATGAATACTTTCAGTTTTTCCGAACTCACTTCACTCGCGCAAAAGAATGAAACTCGTGCTGTTCATGCTAGCACGTGTGCAGATCAAATACACCGCTGTAACTCTGATTAAGGAATTTACATCTTGTAATCATTTGAAAGATTGCTCAGAAAACCAGGTGTTTTATTCAGCGTATGCTTACTTTGATTATGATTTTACGCTGATTAAGATAAGCAGAGTAAGTTGTTTACATGACTAGCGCCATACTTGGCCTTCTGCCATATTTTTTTTTAAATCGAATTATTAGTGTGCATGTAAACATACTCATTTCTGAAAAGCACACTTACCCCAGAGATCCAGAGAGAGATGTGGATGACAGCTGTTTTACTGAACTGAACTGGAGAGTCTGTGATGAGATGAGCTGAGCTGAGCAGCCAGCTTCAAATAATTTCCAGTAAAAAGCCTAGCGCATAGAATTTAAAAGGTATTATCGGATATTATTCATCCTAATCAGACAAGTTTTTTTTACATGGATGATACATTGGAGATAATATAAGACAAGTACTGGAAACAATAGAACACTATGAAAAATCTGGGAAACCAGGCCTGCTATTTATAGCTGACTTTGAAAAGGCTATTGATTAAGTACGACTGGAGATTATATATAAATGCCTGGAACATTTCAATTTGGAGAATCTCTTAAAAAATTGGTTAAAATCATGTATAGTAACCCATGGTGTAAAATAGTAAATAATGGCTACATCTCAGAAAGTTTTAACCTTTTCTCAATAGGGGGTGCTGTTTTCACTTTGGGCACTGTCAAGAGGAGTTAAACAAGGTTGTCCACTATCAGCATATCTATTTACTATGGCCTTCGAAATGTTAGCTATTAAAATCAAATCCAACAATAATATCAAAGGGTTAGAAATCCAGGGCTTAGTAACAAAGGTGTCATTGTACGATGATGATTCATGTTTTCTTTTAAATCCACAATTTGAATCCCTCCACAGCTTCATAGAGGATCTAGATACTTTTTCTAACCTCTCTGTATTACAACCAAATGATGATAAGTGTACTATATTACATATTGGATCACTAAAAAATACAACTTTTGCATTACCGTGTAGTTGACCAATTAAATGGTCTGACGGGATATGGACACACTCGGTATACATATCCAAAAAGAACGAAATCATCTCACTACAATACATGTTAATAGAAAGTTAGCAAAATAGATAAGATATTGCTACCATGGAAAGGAAAATACCTGTCTATTTGTGGAAATCACCTTGATTAACTCTTGAGTCATATCCCAGTTTACCTATTTGCTTATGGTCTTGCCTACTCTCAGCAACCTGTTTTTTAAATTATATGAGCAAAAATATTTCTTTCTTTTTTTAATGGCAAGCCAAACAAAATTAAACGGGCTTATTTATATAATCAATGTGAGTTCGGAGAGAAAAACATATTAAATATTAAAGCTTTAGACCTCTCACTAAGAACGTCTATCATACAAAAGTTACACTTATATCCAAACTGGTTCTCTAGCAGATTAGTAAGGTCTCACCCCATGTTCAAGAATGGCCTTTTTCCCTTTATTCAGATTACAACTTCTCACTTCCGGTTATTTGATAATCAAATCATTTCTAAAATAAAGCTATTTTAAAAAACAAGTCATAGAAAGTTGGTTGCAGTTTCGGTTTAATCCACTAGAAAAGTGTCACGATTGCTGTGGTCGTGGAAATGACATGACCAAGGTGCATCATGGTGAGCGTACATTTCTTTTATTTATAAATGTCGCCAACAAAACAAAGAACAAGGAAACGACCGTGAAGCTTACTTAGGCTATTGTGCCCCTAACAAAGACAACTACCCACAATTACAAAAGGAAAAAAGGCTGCCTAAGTAGGATTCTCAATCAGAGACAATTATAGACAGCTGTCCCTGATTGAGAACCATACCCGGCCAAAACATAGAAACAAAGAACATAGAGTTTCCCACCCGATTCACACTCTGACCAACCAAACATAGAGAATAAAAAGATCTCTACGGTCAGGGCGTGACAAAAAGACAGAACAAATAATACAACAAATATTGTTGTTATTCTCAAATATAGTAATTGATTAAAAACACATACTTTTTGATAAATAAAAAAAGTTATAATCTTTGTAAATTATATCCTAAATAGGTCTAGCAGAGTTGTCACACATGCAGCTAACTAAAATATATGGCAATGTCTGCTCTACCCAAAAGTACAACCAACTAATTGCAGCACAATACAAATAGTCTGGGTAGCCATTTGATTAGCTGTTCAGGAGTCTTATGGCCTGGTGGTAGAAGCTGTTAAGAAGCCTTTTGGACCTAGACTTGGTGCTCCGTACACGCTTGCGTGTGCTA